>NW_028232144.1:60000-82500 GCF_054491065.1 Syngnathus leptorhynchus | reverse complement strand
GCGGGCTGGGGACTATAACCTTCTTCTTCCCGCCCCACCACCATCAACGTCGGCCACCACCACCAGACCGCCTCCCCCAGACTTCCAGAAGCGAAGCCGGTCCCCAAGCACCAACCCCGACCGCCACCGAGGCACCCGCCGAAGGCGGGTGCCGAGTTCACCGGCCCCAAGCGACAACCGGTCACCGAGGCACCCGCCGAAGGCGGGTGCCGAGTTCACCGGCCCCAAGCGACAACCGGTCACCGAGGCACCCGCCGAAGGCGGGTGCCGAGTTCACCGGCCCCAAGCGACAACCGGTCACCGAGGCACCCGCCGAAGGCGGGTGCCGAGTTCACCGGCCCCAAGCGACAACCGGTCACCGAGGCACCCGCCGAAGGCGGGTGCCGAGTTCACTGGCCCCAAGCGACGGCGGTCACCGAGGCACCCGCCTCCGGCGGGTGCCGAGTTCACCGGCCCCGAGCACCAGCGGTCAGCCACGGAGGGTGCTGGATCATCCATACTTCCATAGCTCCAGAGCTCCATAGCCCCGGAGCTCCATAGCCCCGGAGCTCCATAGCCCCGGAGCTCCATAGCTCCATAGCCCCGGAGCTCCATAGCCCCGGAGCTCCATAGCCCCGGAGCTCCATAGCTCCATAGCCCCGGAGCTCCATAGCCCCGGAGCTCCATAGCCCCAGAGCTCCATACTTCCATAGCCCCAGAGCTCCATAGCTCCATACTTCCATAGCTCCAGCCGCGGAGGGTGCTGGCTGGTGGCTCCATAGCTCCATACTTCCATACTTGCAGCCACGGAGTTGGCTAAAATTGCACTAAGTGCGAAAGCCCATTCATTTACAACGGCGTGTCCGCCAGGCGGCGACATTTCCCCGTTACCGGTGGCTGCGCGGCGGGTGAGTGACAGAGCTTATCCGAGCGGCTGGAACTCTGCGCCGGCGTGGTCGAGCGTGAGGCCTCGGCCCTTTGGCTGCCTGGTACCTAAAACACTTCCATTGATCCAGCCACGGAGGGTGCTGGCTGGTGGCTCCATACCTCCAGAGCTCCAGAGCTCCATAGCACCAGAGCTCCATAGCTCCATAGCACCAGAGCTCCATAGCTCCATAGCACCAGAGCTCCATAGCTCCATAGCACCAGAGCTCCATAGCTCCATAGCACCAGAGCTCCATAGCTCCATAGCACCAGGGCTCCATAGCTCCATAGCTCCAGGGCTCCATAGCTCCATAGCTCCAGAGCTCCAGAGCTCCAGAGCTCCATAGCTCCATAGCTCCATAGCTCCATACTTCCATAGCTCCGGAGCTCCATGGCTCCATACTTCCATAGCTCCAGCCTGGCTGGCTGGTGGCTCCATAGCTCCATACTTGCAGCCACGGAGCTGGCGAAAATTGCACTAAGTGCGAAAGCCCATTCATTTACAACGGCGTGTCCACAAGGCGGCGACATTTCCCCGTTACCGGTGGCTGCGCGGCGGGTGAGTGACAGAGCTTATCCGAGCGGCTGGAACTCTGCGCCGGCGTGGTCGAGCGTGAGGCCTCGGCCCTTTGGCTGCCTGGTACCTAAAACACTTCCATTGATCCAGCCTCGGAGGGTGCTGGCTGGTGGCTCCATACCTCCATAGCTCCATACCTCCAGAGCTCCAGAGCTCCATAGCACCAGAGCTCCATAGCTCCATAGCACCAGAGCTCCATAATACCAGAGCTCCATAGCTCCATAGCTCCATAGCACCAGAGCTCCATAGCTCCATAGCACCAGAGCTCCATAGCTCCATAGCACCAGAGCTCCATAGCTCCATAGCACCAGAGCTCCATAGCTCCATAGCACCAGAGCTCCATAGCTCCATAGCACCAGAGCTCGATAGCTCCATAGCACCAGAGCTCCATAGCTCCATAGCACCAGAGCTCCATAGCTCCATAGCACCAGAGCTCCATAGCTCCATAGCACCAGAGCTCCAGAGCTCCATAGCACCAGAGCTCCATAGCTCCATAGCTCCATACTTCCATAGCACCAGAGCTCCATACCTCCAGAGCTCCATAGCTCCAGCCTGGGTGGCTGGTGGCTCCATAGCTCCATACTTCCATACTTGCAGCCACGGAGTTGGCTAAAATTGCACTAAGTGCGAAAGCCCATTCATTTACAACGGCGTGTCCGCCAGGCGGCGACATTTCCCCGTTACCGGTGGCTGCGCGGCGGGTGAGTGACAGAGCTTATCCGAGCGGCTGGAACTCTGCGCCGGCGTGGTCGAGCGTGAGGCCTCGGCCCTTTGGCTGCCTGGTACCTAAAACACTTCCATTGATCCAGCCACGGAGGGTGCTGGCTGGTGGCTCCATACCTCCAGAGCTCCAGAGCTCCATAGCACCAGAGCTCCATAGCTCCATAGCACCAGAGCTCCATAGCTCCATAGCACCAGAGCTCCATAGCTCCATAGCACCAGAGCTCCATAGCTCCATAGCACCAGAGCTCCATAGCTCCATAGCACCAGAGCTCCATAGCTCCATAGCACCATAGCTCCATAGCACAAGAGCTCCATAGCTCCATAGCACCAGAGCTCCATAGCTCCATAGCTCCATAGCACCAGAGCTCCATAGCTCCATAGCACCAGAGCTCCATAGCTCCATAGCACCAGAGCTCCATAGCTCCATAGCACAAGAGCTCCATAGCTCCATAGCACCATAGCTCCATAGCACCAGAGCTCCATAGCTCCATAGCACCAGAGCTCCATAGCTCCATAGCTCCATAGCACCAGAGCTCCATAGCTCCATAGCACCAGAGCTCCATAGCTCCATAGCACCAGAGCTCCATAGCTCCATAGCACCAGAGCTCCATAGCTCCATAGCACCAGAGCTCCATAGCTCCATAGCACCAGAGCTCCATAGCTCCATAGCACCAGAGCTCCATAGCTCCATAGCACCAGAGCTCCATAGCTCCATAGCTCCAGGGCTCCATAGCTCCAGGGCTCCATAGCTCCATAGCTCCAGGGCTCCATAGCTCCATACCTCCAGAGCTCCATAGCTCCAGCCTGGGTGGCTGGTGGCTCCATAGCTCCATACTTCCATAGCTCCAGTCAGAGAGTTGGCTAAAATTGCACTAAGTGCGAAAGCCCATTCATTTACAACGGCGTGTCCGCCAGGCGGCGACATTTCCCCGTTACCGGTGGCTGCGCGGCGGGTGAGTGACAGAGCTTATCCGAGCGGCTGGAACTCTGCGCCGGCGTGGTCGAGCGTGAGGCCTCGGCCCTTTGGCTGCCTGGTACCTAAAACACTTCCATTGATCCAGCCACGGAGGGTGCTGGCTGGTGGCTCCATACCTCCAGAGCTCCAGAGCTCCATAGCACCAGAGCTCCATAGCTCCATAGCACCAGAGCTCCAGAGCTCCATAGCACCAGAGCTCCATAGCTCCATAGCACCAGAGCTCCATAGCTCCATAGCACCAGAGCTCCATAGCTCCATAGCACCAGAGCTCCATAGCTCCATAGCTCCATAGCACCAGAGCTCCATAGCTCCATAGCACCAGAGCTCCATAGCTCCATAGCACCAGAGCTCCATAGCTCCATAGCACCAGAGCTCCATAGCTCCATAGCACCAGAGCTCCATAGCTCCATAGCACCAGAGCTCCATAGCTCCATAGCACCAGAGCTCCATAGCTCCATAGCACCAGAGCTCCATAGCTCCATAGCACCAGAGCTCCATAGCTCCATAGCTCCAGGGCTCCATAGCTCCATAGCTCCAGGGCTCCATAGCTCCAGGGCTCCAGGGCTCCATAGCTCCAGGGCTCCATAGCTCCAGGGCTCCAGGGCTCCATAGCTCCATACCTCCAGAGCTCCATACCTCCAGAGCTCCAGAGCTCCATAGCACCAGAGCTCCATGGCTTCAGAGCTCCATAGCACCATAGCTCCATACCTCCAGAGCTCCAGGGCTCCATAGCTCCATAGCTCCATAGCTCCATAGCTCCATACCTCCAGAGCTCCATAGCACCAGAGCTCCATGGCTCCATAGCTCCAGCCTGGGTGGCTGGTGGCTCCATAGCTCCATACTTCCATAGCTCCAGTCAGAGAGTTGGCGAAAATTGCACTAAGTGCGAAAGCCCATTCATTTACAACGGCGTGTCCGCCAGGCGGCGACATTTCCCCGTTACCGGTGGCTGCGCGGCGGGTGAGTGACAGAGCTTATCCGAGCGGCTGGAACTCTGCGCCGGCGTGGTCGAGCGGCTGGCCTCGGTAGTTGAGGTACCAGGGGTGGGGCGGGGAGCTCCAGGCGGGTCTTGTGAGAGAGTGAAGCCGAGCGGCTGGAACTCTCGGCCGGCCTGGTCGAGCGGCTGGCCTCGGTAGTTGAGGTACCAGGGGCGGGCTGGGGAGCTCCAGGCGGGGCTTGTGAGAGAGTGAAGCCGAGCGGCTGGAACTCTGGGCCGGCCTGGTCGAGCGGCTGGCCTCGGTAGTTGAGGTACCAGGGGTGGGCTGGGGAGCTCCAGGCGGGGCTTGTGAGAGAGTGTAGCCGAGCGGCTGGAACTCTGGGCCGGCGTGGTTGAGCAGCATGCCCGCGGAGGTGGCTCTTCCATAGGCAGGGAGGGTGCTGGAGCTCCACACTTCCATAGGCAGGGAGGGTGCTGGAGCTCCACACTTCCATAGGCAGGGAGGGTGCTGGAGCTCCACACTTCCATAGGCAGGGAGGGTGCTGGAGCTCCACACTTCCATAGGCAGGGAGGGTGCTGGAGCTCCACACTTCCATAGGCAGGGAGGGTGCTGGAGCTCCACACTTCCATAGGCAGGGAGGGTGCTGGAGCTCCACACTTCCATAGGCAGGGAGGGTGCTGGAGCTCCACACTTCCATAGGCAGGGAGGGTGCTGGAGCTCCACACTTCCATAGGCAGGGAGGGTGCTGGAGCTCCACACTTCCATAGGCAGGGAGGGTGCTGGAGCTCCACACTTCCATAGGCAGGGAGGGTGCTGGAGCTCCACACTTCCATAGGCAGGGAGGGTGCTGGAGCTCCACACTTCCATAGGCAGGGAGGGTGCTGGAGCTCCACACTTCCATAGGCAGGGAGGGTGCTGGAGCTCCACACTTCCATAGGCAGGGAGGGTGCTGGAGCTCCACACTTCCATAGGCAGGGAGGGTGCTGGAGCTCCACACTTCCATAGGCAGGGAGGGTGCTGGAGCTCCACACTTCCATAGGCAGGGAGGGTGCTGGAGCTCCACACTTCCATAGGCAGGGAGGGTGCTGGAGCTCCACACTTCCATAGGCAGGGAGGGTGCTGGAGCTCCACACTTCCATAGGCAGGGAGGGTGCTGGAGCTCCACACTTCCATAGGCAGGGAGGGTGCTGGAGCTCCACACTTCCATAGGCAGGGAGGGTGCTGGAGCTCCACACTTCCATAGGCAGGGAGGGTGCTGGAGCTCCACACTTCCATAGGCAGGGAGGGTGCTGGAGCTCCACACTTCCATAGGCAGGGAGGGTGCTGGAGCTCCACACTTCCATAGGCAGGGAGGGTGCTGGAGCTCCACACTTCCATAGGCAGGGAGGGTGCTGGAGCTCCACACTTCCATAGGCAGGGAGGGTGCTGGAGCTCCACACTTCCATAGGCAGGGAGGGTGCTGGAGCTCCACACTTCCATAGGCAGGGAGGGTGCTGGAGCTCCACACTTCCATAGGCAGGGAGGGTGCTGGAGCTCCACACTTCCATAGGCAGGGAGGGTGCTGGAGCTCCACACTTCCATAGGCAGGGAGGGTGCTGGAGCTCCACACTTCCATAGGCAGGGAGGGTGCTGGAGCTCCACACTTCCATAGGCAGGGAGGGTGCTGGAGCTCCACACTTCCATAGGCAGGGAGGGTGCTGGAGCTCCACACTTCCATAGGCAGGGAGGGTGCTGGAGCTCCACACTTCCATAGGCAGGGAGGGTGCTGGAGCTCCACACTTCCATAGGCAGGGAGGGTGCTGGAGCTCCACACTTCCATAGGCAGGGAGGGTGCTGGAGCTCCACACTTCCATAGGCAGGGAGGGTGCTGGAGCTCCACACTTCCATAGGCAGGGAGGGTGCTGGAGCTCCACACTTCCATAGGCAGGGAGGGTGCTGGAGCTCCACACTTCCATAGGCAGGGAGGGTGCTGGAGCTCCACACTTCCATAGGCAGGGAGGGTGCTGGAGCTCCACACTTCCATAGGCAGGGAGGGTGCTGGAGCTCCACACTTCCATAGGCAGGGAGGGTGCTGGAGCTCCACACTTCCATAGGCAGGGAGGGTGCTGGAGCTCCACACTTCCATAGGCAGGGAGGGTGCTGGAGCTCCACACTTCCATAGGCAGGGAGGGTGCTGGAGCTCCACACTTCCATAGGCAGGGAGGGTGCTGGAGCTCCACACTTCCATAGGCAGGGAGGGTGCTGGAGCTCCACACTTCCATAGGCAGGGAGGGTGCTGGAGCTCCACACTTCCATAGGCAGGGAGGGTGCTGGAGCTCCACACTTCCATAGGCAGGGAGGGTGCTGGAGCTCCACACTTCCATAGGCAGGGAGGGTGCTGGAGCTCCACACTTCCATAGGCAGGGAGGGTGCTGGAGCTCCACACTTCCATAGGCAGGGAGGGTGCTGGAGCTCCACACTTCCATAGGCAGGGAGGGTGCTGGAGCTCCACACTTCCATAGGCAGGGAGGGTGCTGGAGCTCCACACTTCCATAGGCAGGGAGGGTGCTGGAGCTCCACACTTCCATAGGCAGGGAGGGTGCTGGAGCTCCACACTTCCATAGGCAGGGAGGGTGCTGGAGCTCCACACTTCCATAGGCAGGGAGGGTGCTGGAGCTCCACACTTCCATAGGCAGGGAGGGTGCTGGAGCTCCACACTTCCATAGGCAGGGAGGGTGCTGGAGCTCCACACTTCCATAGGCAGGGAGGGTGCTGGAGCTCCACACTTCCATAGGCAGGGAGGGTGCTGGAGCTCCACACTTCCATAGGCAGGGAGGGTGCTGGAGCTCCACACTTCCATAGGCAGGGAGGGTGCTGGAGCTCCACACTTCCATAGGCAGGGAGGGTGCTGGAGCTCCACACTTCCATAGGCAGGGAGGGTGCTGGAGCTCCACACTTCCATAGGCAGGGAGGGTGCTGGAGCTCCACACTTCCATAGGCAGGGAGGGTGCTGGAGCTCCACACTTCCATAGGCAGGGAGGGTGCTGGAGCTCCACACTTCCATAGGCAGGGAGGGTGCTGGAGCTCCACACTTCCATAGGCAGGGAGGGTGCTGGAGCTCCACACTTCCATAGGCAGGGAGGGTGCTGGAGCTCCACACTTCCATAGGCAGGGAGGGTGCTGGAGCTCCACACTTCCATAGGCAGGGAGGGTGCTGGAGCTCCACACTTCCATAGGCAGGGAGGGTGCTGGAGCTCCACACTTCCATAGGCAGGGAGGGTGCTGGAGCTCCACACTTCCATAGGCAGGGAGGGTGCTGGAGCTCCACACTTCCATAGGCAGGGAGGGTGCTGGAGCTCCACACTTCCATAGGCAGGGAGGGTGCTGGAGCTCCACACTTCCATAGGCAGGGAGGGTGCTGGAGCTCCACACTTCCATAGGCAGGGAGGGTGCTGGAGCTCCACACTTCCATAGGCAGGGAGGGTGCTGGAGCTCCACACTTCCATAGGCAGGGAGGGTGCTGGAGCTCCACACTTCCATAGGCAGGGAGGGTGCTGGAGCTCCACACTTCCATAGGCAGGGAGGGTGCTGGAGCTCCACACTTCCATAGGCAGGGAGGGTGCTGGAGCTCCACACTTCCATAGGCAGGGAGGGTGCTGGAGCTCCACACTTCCATAGGCAGGGAGGGTGCTGGAGCTCCACACTTCCATAGGCAGGGAGGGTGCTGGAGCTCCACACTTCCATAGGCAGGGAGGGTGCTGGAGCTCCACACTTCCATAGGCAGGGAGGGTGCTGGAGCTCCACACTTCCATAGGCAGGGAGGGTGCTGGAGCTCCACACTTCCATAGGCAGGGAGGGTGCTGGAGCTCCACACTTCCATAGGCAGGGAGGGTGCTGGAGCTCCACACTTCCATAGGCAGGGAGGGTGCTGGAGCTCCACACTTCCATAGGCAGGGAGGGTGCTGGAGCTCCACACTTCCATAGGCAGGGAGGGTGCTGGAGCTCCACACTTCCATAGGCAGGGAGGGTGCTGGAGCTCCACACTTCCATAGGCAGGGAGGGTGCTGGAGCTCCACACTTCCATAGGCAGGGAGGGTGCTGGAGCTCCACACTTCCATAGGCAGGGAGGGTGCTGGAGCTCCACACTTCCATAGGCAGGGAGGGTGCTGGAGCTCCACACTTCCATAGGCAGGGAGGGTGCTGGAGCTCCACACTTCCATAGGCAGGGAGGGTGCTGGAGCTCCACACTTCCATAGGCAGGGAGGGTGCTGGAGCTCCACACTTCCATAGGCAGGGAGGGTGCTGGAGCTCCACACTTCCATAGGCAGGGAGGGTGCTGGAGCTCCACACTTCCATAGGCAGGGAGGGTGCTGGAGCTCCACACTTCCATAGGCAGGGAGGGTGCTGGAGCTCCACACTTCCATAGGCAGGGAGGGTGCTGGAGCTCCACACTTCCATAGGCAGGGAGGGTGCTGGAGCTCCACACTTCCATAGGCAGGGAGGGTGCTGGAGCTCCACACTTCCATAGGCAGGGAGGGTGCTGGAGCTCCACACTTCCATAGGCAGGGAGGGTGCTGGAGCTCCACACTTCCATAGGCAGGGAGGGTGCTGGAGCTCCACACTTCCATAGGCAGGGAGGGTGCTGGAGCTCCACACTTCCATAGGCAGGGAGGGTGCTGGAGCTCCACACTTCCATAGGCAGGGAGGGTGCTGGAGCTCCACACTTCCATAGGCAGGGAGGGTGCTGGAGCTCCACACTTCCATAGGCAGGGAGGGTGCTGGAGCTCCACACTTCCATAGGCAGGGAGGGTGCTGGAGCTCCACACTTCCATAGGCAGGGAGGGTGCTGGAGCTCCACACTTCCATAGGCAGGGAGGGTGCTGGAGCTCCACACTTCCATAGGCAGGGAGGGTGCTGGAGCTCCACACTTCCATAGGCAGGGAGGGTGCTGGAGCTCCACACTTCCATAGGCAGGGAGGGTGCTGGAGCTCCACACTTCCATAGGCAGGGAGGGTGCTGGAGCTCCACACTTCCATAGGCAGGGAGGGTGCTGGAGCTCCACACTTCCATAGGCAGGGAGGGTGCTGGAGCTCCACACTTCCATAGGCAGGGAGGGTGCTGGAGCTCCACACTTCCATAGGCAGGGAGGGTGCTGGAGCTCCACACTTCCATAGGCAGGGAGGGTGCTGGAGCTCCACACTTCCATAGGCAGGGAGGGTGCTGGAGCTCCACACTTCCATAGGCAGGGAGGGTGCTGGAGCTCCACACTTCCATAGGCAGGGAGGGTGCTGGAGCTCCACACTTCCATAGGCAGGGAGGGTGCTGGAGCTCCACACTTCCATAGGCAGGGAGGGTGCTGGAGCTCCACACTTCCATAGGCAGGGAGGGTGCTGGAGCTCCACACTTCCATAGGCAGGGAGGGTGCTGGAGCTCCACACTTCCATAGGCAGGGAGGGTGCTGGAGCTCCACACTTCCATAGGCAGGGAGGGTGCTGGAGCTCCACACTTCCATAGGCAGGGAGGGTGCTGGAGCTCCACACTTCCATAGGCAGGGAGGGTGCTGGAGCTCCACACTTCCATAGGCAGGGAGGGTGCTGGAGCTCCACACTTCCATAGGCAGGGAGGGTGCTGGAGCTCCACACTTCCATAGGCAGGGAGGGTGCTGGAGCTCCACACTTCCATAGGCAGGGAGGGTGCTGGAGCTCCACACTTCCATAGGCAGGGAGGGTGCTGGAGCTCCACACTTCCATAGGCAGGGAGGGTGCTGGAGCTCCACACTTCCATAGGCAGGGAGGGTGCTGGAGCTCCACACTTCCATAGGCAGGGAGGGTGCTGGAGCTCCACACTTCCATAGGCAGGGAGGGTGCTGGAGCTCCACACTTCCATAGGCAGGGAGGGTGCTGGAGCTCCACACTTCCATAGGCAGGGAGGGTGCTGGAGCTCCACACTTCCATAGGCAGGGAGGGTGCTGGAGCTCCACACTTCCATAGGCAGGGAGGGTGCTGGAGCTCCACACTTCCATAGGCAGGGAGGGTGCTGGAGCTCCACACTTCCATAGGCAGGGAGGGTGCTGGAGCTCCACACTTCCATAGGCAGGGAGGGTGCTGGAGCTCCACACTTCCATAGGCAGGGAGGGTGCTGGAGCTCCACACTTCCATAGGCAGGGAGGGTGCTGGAGCTCCACACTTCCATAGGCAGGGAGGGTGCTGGAGCTCCACACTTCCATAGGCAGGGAGGGTGCTGGAGCTCCACACTTCCATAGGCAGGGAGGGTGCTGGAGCTCCACACTTCCATAGGCAGGGAGGGTGCTGGAGCTCCACACTTCCATAGGCAGGGAGGGTGCTGGAGCTCCACACTTCCATAGGCAGGGAGGGTGCTGGAGCTCCACACTTCCATAGGCAGGGAGGGTGCTGGAGCTCCACACTTCCATAGGCAGGGAGGGTGCTGGAGCTCCACACTTCCATAGGCAGGGAGGGTGCTGGAGCTCCACACTTCCATAGGCAGGGAGGGTGCTGGAGCTCCACACTTCCATAGGCAGGGAGGGTGCTGGAGCTCCACACTTCCATAGGCAGGGAGGGTGCTGGAGCTCCACACTTCCATAGGCAGGGAGGGTGCTGGAGCTCCACACTTCCATAGGCAGGGAGGGTGCTGGAGCTCCACACTTCCATAGGCAGGGAGGGTGCTGGAGCTCCACACTTCCATAGGCAGGGAGGGTGCTGGAGCTCCACACTTCCATAGGCAGGGAGGGTGCTGGAGCTCCACACTTCCATAGGCAGGGAGGGTGCTGGAGCTCCACACTTCCATAGGCAGGGAGGGTGCTGGAGCTCCACACTTCCAGCCACGGAGCATGCTGGCACTTCCACCTTGCTTGCTAAGTCGGCGTGATCTTGCCCAAAAAGTCCCTCCTCACCTCCAGCTGGAAGTGGAAAAAAATCCTCCACCTGCTTGGCCGAGGTTCTGGAAGCCAGCAGCTCGCAGAATGTTGCCAAAGTTTCACTGGAAGGAAAAGAAAAGAGAAGACCGAGTGCGCATTTCACCTACCGCCGAATGTCCACAAGAGGGAAGTGTCACTCCGTCGCAGAATCTGCGCCGACGCACTCGGCACCCTTCGAATTTATGGTGCCGGTGCGGGTGTTCTGGGTGCAAAAAGGCCGCCCAAGTGGTAGAAAAAAATCAGACTTCGTCTCTTAGGTCGAAATTAATGCCAAGTTTTGAAATGCGCTGGCAGGGGTGGACCAGGGCCCGTTAGAAGTGCTTAGCCGAGGTCCTGGAAGCCTAACCCGGCGTGATCTTGTGCAAAAAGCCGCTGCTGAGCTCCAGCTGGAAGTGTAAAAAGAACCGGGCTGGATCAAAAAAAGAACCGGGCGGCCCGTTAAAATTGCTTAGCCGAGGTCCTGGAACCCTAACCCGGCGTGATCTTGTGCAAAAAGCCGCTGCTGAGCTCCAGCTGGAAGTGTAAAAAGAACCGGGCTGGTTCAAAAAAAGAACCGGGCGACCCGTTAGAAGTGCTTAGCCGAGGTCCTGGAAGCCTAACCCGGCGTGATCTTGTGCAAAAAGCCGCTGCTGAGCTCCAGCTGGAAGTGGAAAAAGAACCGGGCTGGATCAAAAAAGAACCGGGCGACCCGTTAAAATTGCTTAGCCGAGGTCCTGGAAGCCTAACACGGCGTGTTCTTGTGCAAAAAGCCGCTCCCGAGCTCCAGCTGGAAGTGTAAAAAGAACCAGGCTGGATAAAAAAAAGAACCGGGCTGGATCAAAAAAGAACCGGGCGACCCGTTAAAATTGCTTAGCCGAGGTCCTGGAAGCCTAACACGGCGTGATCTTGTGCAAAAAGCCGCTCCCGAGCTCCAGCTGGAAGTGTAAAAAGAACCGGGCTGGATAAAAAAAGAACCGGGCTGGATCAAAAAAGAACCGGGCGGCCCGTTAAAATTGCTTAGCCGAGGTCCTGGAAGCCTAACACGGCGTGATCTTGTGCAAAAAGCCGCTCCCGAGCTCCAGCTGGAAGTGTAAAAAGAACCGGGCTGGATAAAAAAAAGAACCGGGCTGGATCAAAAAAGAACCGGGCGACCCGTTAAAATTGCTTAGCCGAGGTCCTGGAAGCCTAACACGGCGTGTTCTTGTGCAAAAAGCCGCTCCCGAGCTCCAGCTGGAAGTGTAAAAAGAACCAGGCTGGATAAAAAAAAGAACCGGGCTGGATCAAAAAAGAACCGGGCGACCCGTTAAAATTGCTTAGCCGAGGTCCTGGAAGCCTAACACGGCGTGATCTTGTGCAAAAAGCCGCTCCCGAGCTCCAGCTGGAAGTGTAAAAAGAACCGGGCTGGATAAAAAAAGAACCGGGCTGGATCAAAAAAGAACCGGGCGACCCGTTAAAATTGCTTAGCCGAGGTCCTGGAAGCCTAACACGGCGTGATCTTGTGCAAAAAGCCGCTCCCGAGCTCCAGCTGGAAGTGTAAAAAGAACCAGGCTGGATAAAAAAAAGAACCGGGCTGGATCAAAAAAGAACCGGGCGACCCGTTAAAATTGCTTAGCCGAGGTCCTGGAAGCCTAACACGGCGTGTTCTTGTGCAAAAAGCCGCTCCCAAGCTCCAGCTGGAAGTGTAAAAAGAACCAGGCTGGATAAAAAAAAGAACCGGGCTGGATAAAAAAAGAACCGGGCGACCCGTTAAAATTGCTTAGCCGAGGTCCTGGAAGCCTAACACGGCGTGATCTTGTGCAAAAAGCCGCTCCCGAGCTCCAGCTGGAAGTGTAAAAAGAACCGGGCTGGATAAAAAAAGAACCGGGCTGGATCAAAAAAGAACCGGGCGACCCGTTAAAATTGCTTAGCCGAGGTCCTGGAAGCCTAACACGGCGTGATCTTGTGCAAAAAGCCGCTCCCGAGCTCCAGCTGGAAGTGTAAAAAGAACCAGGCTGGATAAAAAAAAGAACCGGGCTGGATCAAAAAAGAACCGGGCGACCCGTTAAAATTGCTTAGCCGAGGTCCTGGAAGCCTAACACGGCGTGATCTTGTGCAAAAAGCCGCTCCCGAGCTCCAGCTGGAAGTGTAAAAAGAACCGGGCTGGATAAAAAAAAGAACCGGGCTGGATCAAAAAAGAACCGGGCGACCCGTTAAAATTGCTTAGCCGAGGTCCTGGAAGCCTAACACGGCGTGTTCTTGTGCAAAAAGCCGCTCCCGAGCTCCAGCTGGAAGTGTAAAAAGAACCAGGCTGGATAAAAAAAAGAACCGGGCTGGATCAAAAAAGAACCGGGCGACCCGTTAAAATTGCTTAGCCGAGGTCCTGGAAGCCTAACACGGCGTGATCTTGTGCAAAAAGCCGCTCCCGAGCTCCAGCTGGAAGTGTAAAAAGAACCGGGCTGGATAAAAAAAAAGAACCGGGCTGGATCAAAAAAGAACCGGGCGACCCGTTAAAATTGCTTAGCCGAGGTCCTGGAAGCCTAACACGGCGTGTTCTTGTGCAAAAAGCCGCTCCCGAGCTCCAGCTGGAAGTGTAAAAAGAACCAGGCTGGATAAAAAAAAGAACCGGGCTGGATCAAAAAAGAACCGGGCGACCCGTTAAAATTGCTTAGCCGAGGTCCTGGAAGCCTAACACGGCGTGATCTTGTGCAAAAAGCCGCTCCCGAGCTCCAGCTGGAAGTGTAAAAAGAACCGGGCTGGATAAAAAAAAGAACCGGGCTGGATCAAAAAAAGAACCGGGCGACCCGTTAAAATTGCTTAGCCGAGGTCCTGGAAGCCTAACACGGCGTGTTCTTGTGCAAAAAGCCGCTCCCGAGCTCCAGCTGGAAGTGTAAAAAGAACCGGGCTGGATAAAAAAAAGAACCGGGCTGGATCAAAAAAGAACCGGGCGACCCGTTAAAATTTCTTAGCCGAGGTCCTGGAAGCCTAACACGGCGTGTTGTTGTGCAAAAAGCCGCTCCCGAGCTCCAGCTGGAAGTGTAAAAAGAACCAGGCTGGATAAAAAAAAGAACCGGGCTGGATCAAAAAAGAACCGGGCGACCCGTTAAAATTGCTGAGCCGAGGTCCTGGAAGCCTAACACGGCGTGATCTTGTGCAAAAAGCCGCTCCCGAGCTCCAGCTGGAAGTGTAAAAAGAACCGGGCTGGATAAAAAAAAGAACCGGGCTGGATCAAAAAAGAACCGGGGGACCCGTTAAAATTGCTTAGCCGAGGTCCTGGAAGCCTAACACGGCGTGATCTTGTGCAAAAAGCCGCTGCCGAGCTCCAGCTGGAAGTGTAAAAAGAACCGGGCTGGATAAAAAAAGAACCGGGCTGGATCAAAAAAAGAACCGGGCGACCCGTTAAAATTGCTTAGCCGAGGTCCTGGAAGCCTAACACGGCGTGATCTTGCCCGAAATTCGGCCTCTATACTTCCATTTTAGGTACCAGGCGCTCATAGTGTGTTGGTCCCACTAGTCAGTGTACTGGTCCCACTCGCTAGTGTACTGGTCCCCCTAGTCAGTGTACTCATCCAGTTACCCCCCGTTTTCCAAAACACCATCGGCACGTATAAGGGGGGGACTCCTGAGAGAGATGAGGTATATGGCAGCGCAACACCAATCCGCTCCGCGCTGGTTCCCATGTCGGCTACGGATGAATAAAACCAGCCTGTCCCCCCTGGAGCTCACGAGACACGGAATTTTTTCTAAGTGCCAACGGCTCTTCCGAGCAAACGTGTCCGCTCCGGCTGGTTCCCCCGTCGGCCTCGAATGACGAAAAATGCCGGTCTCCGCCCGGAGCTCACGACAAACGAAAAATTTTCTAAGTGCCAACGGCACTAGCGAGCGAATGTGTCCGCTCGGCGCTGGTTCCCGGGTCGAACCCGGAAGACGAAAAACGCCGGTCTCCGCCCGGAGCTCATGACAAACGAAAAATTTTCTAAGTGCCAACGGCACTAGCGAGCGAATGTGTCCGCTCGGCGCTGGTTCCCGGGTCGAACCCGGAAGACGAAAAACGCCGGTCTCCGCCCGGAGCTCATGACAAACGAAAAATTTTCTAAGTGCCAACGGCACTAGCGAGCGAATGTGTCCGCTCGGCGCTGGTTCCCGGGTCGAACCCGGAAGACGAAAAACGCCGGTCTCCGCCCGGAGCTCATGACAAACGAAAAATTTTCTAAGTGCCAACGGCACTAGCGAGCGAATGTGTCCGCTCGGCGCTGGTTCCCGGGTCGAACCCGGAAGACGAAAAACGCCGGTCTCCGCCCGGAGCTCATGACAAACGAAAAATTTTCTAAGTGCCAACGGCACTAGCGAGCGAATGTGTCCGCTCGGCGCTGGTTCCCGGGTCGAACCCGGAAGACGAAAAACGCCGGTCTCCGCCCGGAGCTCATGACAAACGAAAAATTTTCTAAGTGCCAACGGCACTAGCGAGCGAATGTGTCCGCTCGGCGCTGGTTCCCGGGTCGAACCCGGAAGACGAAAAACGCCGGTCTCCGCCCGGAGCTCATGACAAACGAAAAATTTTCTAAGTGCCAACGGCACTAGCGAGCGAATGTGTCCGCTCGGCGCTGGTTCCCGGGTCGGACCCGGAAGACGAAAAACGCCGGTCCTCGCCTGGAGGTCCCAGCAAAATCGGCGAAAAAACGACTAAGTGTCAACTTTCGAAAAAACGGCTAAGTGTCGACTTTCGAAAAAACGGCTAAGTGTCAACTTTCGAAAAAACGGCTAAGTGTCAACTTTCGAAAAAACGACTAAGTGCCCACGGCTCTGCGGGGCTTGTGAGTCCGCCCCGCGCCGGTTCGGCGGTCGGCCTCAAAAAGCAAAAAATCAGCCTCTCTCCCTGGAGCTCACCAAAAATTTGTCGAAATTTTTCTAAGTTCTCCTCGAGGTACCAGGGGGTGAGGTACCCGGGCTAAGGTGCAGTACCTTTTTTGGTCTTCAGGTGCGCCAGAGTACAATGAAATGGTCCCAGTAGTCAGTGTACTCATCGACTTTCCCCCCGTTTTCCAAAGCACCTCGTTTACGAGTATGGAGGAGATGGTGCTGGTCTCCCCACGGCGTCGGACACGCCGTCCTCGACAGCACAAGGTCGGATAGAAGACCTGGAAAGCGCCGTGGCACGCGCTGGAGGTGGGCACTTTGGCGAAAAAACGACTAAGTGTCAACTTTCGAAAAAACGACTAAGTGTCAACTTTCGAAAAAACGGCTAAGTGTCAACTTTCGAAAAAACGACTAAGTGTCACCTCTCTGAAAAAATGGCAAAGTGTCGCTTCTCTGAAAATTTTCTAAGTGCCCACGGCTCTGCGGGCTCGTGCATCCGAGCCGCGCCGGTTCTGCAACCGGCCTAGAATGACGAAAAATAACGGTCTCCTCCTGGAGCTCACAGCCAATTGTGGCGAAAAAGTGGCAAAGTGCCCACGGCTCTGCGGGCTCGTGCATCCGAGCCGCGCCGGTTCTGCAACCGGCCTAGAATGACGAAAAATAACGGTCTCCTCCTGGAGCTCACAGCCAATTGTGGCGAAAAAGTGGCAAAGTGCCCACGGCTCTGCGGGCTCGTGCATCCGACCCGCGCCGGTTCTGCAGCCGGCCTAGAATGACGAAAAATAACGGTCTCCTCCTGGAGCTCACAGCCAACTTGGCAAAAAGTTTCTAAGTGCCCACGGCCCTGCCGAGCTTTGGCGTCCGCCCAGCGCCGGTTCCGCAGTCGGCCTCCAATGACGAAAAATAACGGTCTCCTCCTGGAGCTCACAGCCAACTTGGCAAAAAGTTTCTAAGTGCCCACGGCCCTGCCGAGCTTTGGCGTCCGCCCAGCGCCGGTTCCGCAGTCGGCCTCGAATGACGAAAAATAACGGTCTCCTCCTGGAGCTCACAGCCAACTTGGCAAAAAGTTTCTAAGTGCCCACGGCCCTGCCGAGCTTTGGCGTCCGCCCAGCGCCGGTTCCGCAGTCGGCCTCGAATGACGAAAAATAACGGTCTCCTCCTGGAGCTCACAGCCAACTTGGCAAAAAGTTTCTAAGTGCCCACGGCCCTGCCGAGCTTTGGCGTCCGCTCAGCGCCGGTTCCGCAGTCGGCCTCGAATGACGAAAAATAACGGTCTCCTCCTGGAGCTCACAGCCAACTTGGCAAAAAGTTTCTAAGTGCCCACGGCCCTGCCGAGCTTTGGCGTCCGCCCAGCGCCGGTTCCGCAGTCGGCCTCGAATGACGAAAAATAACGGTCTCCTCCTGGAGCTCACAGCCAATTGTGGCGAAAAAGTGGCAAAGTGCCCACGGCTCTGCGGGCTCGTGCATCCGACCCGCGCCGGTTCTGCAGCCGGCCTAGAATGACGAAAAATAACGGTCTCCTCCTGGAGCTCACAGCCAACTTGGCAAAAAGTTTCTAAGTGCCCACGGCCCTGCCGAGCTTTGGCGTCCGCCCAGCGCCGGTTCCGCAGTCGGCCTCGAATGACGAAAAATGACGGTCTCCTCCTGGAGCTCACAGCCAACTTGGCAAAAAGTTTCTAAGTGCCCACGGCCCTGCCGAGCTTTGGCGTCCGCCCAGCGCCGGTTCCGCAGTCGGCCTCGAATGACGAAAAATGACGGTCTCCTCCTGGAGCTCACAGCCAACTTGGCAAAAAGTTTCTAAGTGCCCACGGCCCTGCCGAGCTTTGGCGTCCGCCCAGCGCCGGTTCCGCAGTCGGCCTCGAATGACGAAAAATGACGGTCTCCTCCTGGAGCTCACAGCCAACTTGGCAAAAAGTTTCTAAGTGTCACATCTCTGAAAAAACGGCTAAGTGTCGACTTTCGAAAAAACGGCTAAGTGTCAACTTTCGAAAAAACGGCTAAGTGTCGCCTCTCTGAAAAAACGGCAAAGTGTCAACTTTCGAAAAAACGACAGAGTGTCGCCTCTCTGAAAAAACGACTAAGTGTCGACTCTGAGAAAATGGCAAAGTGCCCACGGCTCTGCGGGCTCGTGCATCCGACCCGCGCCGGTTCCCCAGCCGGCCTGAAATAAGGCAAAACCAGCCTCTCCGCCTGGAGCTCAGAGCCAACTTGGCGAATATTTTCTAAGTGCCCACGGCTCTGCGTGGCTACGGCGTCTGCCCAGCGCCGGTTCCTGGGTCGAACCCCGAGGACGAGGAATGCCGGTCTCCGCCTGGAGGTCCCAGCTTAATCGGCGAAAATTTTCTAAGTGCCCACGGCTCTGCCGGGCTCGTGCATCCGACCCGCGCCGGTTCCCCAGCCGGCCTGAAATAAGGCAAAACCAGGCTCTCCCCCTGGAGCTCAGAGCCAATTGTGGCGAAAAAACGACTAAGTGTCAACTTTCGAAAAAACGACTAAGTGTCAACTTTCCAAAAAAACGGCTAAGTGTCGACTTTCGAAAAAACGGCTAAGTGTCAACTTTCGAAAAAACGACTAAGTGTCGCCTCTGAAAAAACGACTAAGTGTCGCCTCTCTGAAAAAACGACTAAGTGCCCACGGCTCTGGGGGGCTTGTGAGTCCGCCCCGCGCCGGTTCGGCGGTCGGCCTCAAAAAGCGAAAAATCAGCCTCTCTCCCTGGAGCTCACCAAAAATTTGTCGAAATTTTTCTAAGTTCTCCTCGAGGTACCAGGGGGTGAGGTACCCGGGCTAAGGTGCAGTACCTTTTTTGGTCTTCAGGTGCGCCAGAGTACAATGAAATGGTCCCAGTAGTCAGTGTACTCATCGACTTTCCCCCCGTTTTCCAAAGCACCCCGTTTACGAGTATGGAGGAGATGGTGCTGGTCTCCCCACGGCGTCGGACACGCCGTCCTCGACAGCACAAGGTCGGATAGAAGACCTGAAAAGCGCCGTGGCACGCGCTGGAGGTGTCACTGTGGCGAAAAAGTGACTAAGTGTCAACTTTCGAAAAAACGGCTAAGTGTCAACTTTCGAAAAAACGGCTAAGTGTCAACTTTCGAAAAAACGGCTAAGTGTCACCTCTCTGAAAAAACGGCAAAGTGTCAACTTTCGAAAAAACGACTAAGTGTCAACTTTCGAAAAAACGACTAAGTGTCACCTCTCTGAAAAAATGGCAAAGTGTCAACTGCGAATGTGGTGGTGCATGGAAGGAAGTGGAGGACGGCCGCCTCCTTAAACACAGGCCGAAGAGGAGCGTCAGGGCCGGCTCCTTAAACACGGACCGAGTGTCGCCCTTAACACAGACCAAGCGGAGGACGGCCGCCTCCCTAAATACAGGCCGAACCGGAGCGCGAGGGCCGCTCCTTAAACACGGACCGAGTGTCGCCCTTAACACAGACCAAGGGGAGGACGGCCGCCTCCTTAAACACAGGCCGGAGAGGAGCGTCAGGGCCAGGCTCCTCAAACATGGACCGAGTGTCGCCCTTAACACAGACCAAGGGGAGGACGGCCGCCTCCTTAAACACAGGCCGGAGAGGAGCGTCAGGGCCAGGCTCCTCAAACATGGACCGAGTGTCGCCCTTAACACAGACCAAGGGGAGGACGGCCGCCTCCTTAAACACAGGCCGGAGAGGAGCGTCAGGGCCAGGCTCCTCAAACATGGACCGAGTGTCGCCCTTAACACAGACCAAGGGGAGGACGGCCGCCTCCTTAAACACAGGCCGGAGAGGAGCGTCAGGGCCAGGCTCCTCAAACATGGACCGAGTGTCGCCCTTAACACGGACCAAGGGGAGGACGGCCGCCTCCTTAAACACAGGCCGGAGAGGAGCGTCAGGGCCAGGCTCCTCAAACATGGACCGAGTGTCGCCCTTAACACGGACCAAGGGGAGGACGGCCGCCTCCTTAAACACAGGCCGGAGAGGAGCGTCAGGGCCAGGCTCCTCAAACATGGACAGAGTGTCGCCCTTAACACAGACCAAGCGGAGGACGGCCGCCTCCCTAAATACAGGCCGAACCGGAGCGCGAGTGTCGCTCCTTAAACACGGACCGAGTGGAGGACGGCCGCCTCCTTAAACACAGGCCGAACAAAATGACACAAAGTGTCAACTGCGAATGTTGTCCATCCAAGGAAGGAGCGTGATGCCCGGCCGGCTCCTTAAACACAGGCCGAGAGTCGCCCCGGACGGTCCGCCTCGCGGCGCCCGTCTGCTCGGATAAAATGACACAAAGTGTCAACTACGAATGTTGTCCATCCAAGGAGGGAGCGTGATGCCCGGCCGGCTCCGAAAACACAGGCCGAGAGTCGCCCCGGACGGTCCGCCTCGCGGCGCCCGTCTGCTCGGATAAAATGACACAAAGTGTCAACTGCGAATGTTGTCCATCCAAGGAAGGAGCGTGATGCCCGGCCGGCTCCTTAAACACAGGCCGAGAGTCGCCCCGGACGGTCCGCCTCGCGGCGCCCGTCTGCTCGGATAAAATGACACAAAGTGTCAACTACGAATGTTGTCCATCCAAGGAGGGAGCGTGATGCCCGGCCGGCTCCGAAAACACAGGCCGAGAGTCGCCCCGGACGGTCCGCCTCGCGGCGCCCGTCTGCTCGGATAAAATGACACAAAGTGTCAACTGCGAATGTTGTCCATCCAAGGAAGGAGCGTGATGCCCGGCCGGCTCCTTAAACACAGGCCGAGAGTCGCCCCGGACGGTCCGCCTCGCGGCGCCCGCCCGCTCGGATAAAATGACACAAAGTGTCAACTACGAATGTTGTCCATCCAAGGAAGGAGCGTGATGCCCGGCCGGCTCCTTAAACACAGGCCGAGAGTCGCCCCGGACGGTCGCCTCGCGGCGCCCGTCTGCTCGGATAAAATGACACAAAGTGTCAACTACGAATGTTGTCCATCCAAGGAGGGAGCGTGATGCCCGGCCGGCTCCGAAAACACAGGCCGAGAGTCGCCCCGGACGGTCCGCCTCGCGGCGCCCGTCTGCTCGGATAAAATGACACAAAGTGTCAACTGCGAATGTTGTCCATCCAAGGAAGGAGCGTGATGCCCGGCCGGCTCCTTAAACACAGGCCGAGAGTCGCCCCGGACGGTCCGCCTCGCGGCGCCCGCCCGCTCGGATAAAATGACACAAAGTGTCAACTACGAATGTTGTCCATCCAAGGAGGGAGCGTGAGGCCCGGCCGGCTCCGAAAACACAGGCCGAGAGTCGCCCCGGACGGTCCGCCTCTCGAGGCGCCCGCCCGCTCGGATAAAATGACACAAAGTGTCAACTACGAATGTTGTCCATCCAAGGAGGGAGCGTGATGCCCGGCCGGCTCCGAAAACACAGGCCGAGAGTCGCCCCGGACGGTCCGCCTCTCGAGGCGCCCGTCTGCTCGGATAAAATGACACAAAGTGTCAACTGCGAATGTTGTCCATCCAAGGAAGGAGCGTGATGCCCGGCCGGCTCCTTAAACACAGGCCGAGAGTCGCCCCGGACGGTCCGCCTCGCGGCGCCCGCCCGCTCGGATAAAATGACACAAAGTGTCAACTACGAATGTTGTCCATCCAAGGAGGGAGCTTGAGGCCCGGCCGGCTCCGAAAACACAGGCCGAGAGTCGCCCCGGACGGTCCGCCTCTCGAGGCGCCCGCCCGCTCGGATAAAATGACACAAAGTGTCAACTACGAATGTTGTCCATCCAAGGAGGGAGCGTGATGCCCGGCCGGCTCCGAAAACACAGGCCGAGAGTCGCCCCGGACGGTCCGCCTCGCGGCGCCCGCCCGCTCGGATAAAATGACACAAAGTGTCAACTACGAATGTTGTCCATCCAAGGAGGGAGCGTGAGGCCCGGCCGGCTCCGAAAACACAGGCCGAGAGTCGCCCCGGACGGTCCGCCTCTCGAGGCGCCCGCCCGCTCGGATAAAATGACACAAAGTGTCAACTACGAATGTTGTCCATCCAAGGAGGGAGCGTGATGCCCGGCCGGCTCCGAAAACACAGGCCGAGATTCGACCCCGGACGGGCCGTCTTCTCCCGGCGCCCGCCCGCGTACGCCCCCCATCCCCGGTCGCCCGTCTGCTCCCGGCGGGCCTCCGAGTACCCCCTCACCCAACTGACCGACTGGCACTCATGACCCGCCTTGGTAGGGCCCCCATCGGCCTCGGCTCGTCCGACGTCGGGTGGACGGTTCCTACCCACTGCGGGTCGCACTCTAGCGCCCCGGCCGCCGCGTGAGCGTGCGCTCCCCGCGCCGCCCCGCAGGCCCCGGCGCGACCGTACTGCGGCGAGACCGAGACGACCCGGTTTGGCATCCATCCCACCTAGCCACGATCCACGGAGGCCGAGCGAGCGGCTGAGTGTCGGGCGCCGCGCGTGCGAGCGTCCGCCGGCCGCGCCGGTCCTTCCGCGAATGTCGTTTCTCAAACCCTCCGGCTTGATAGCGGCGGCACCACGGGAAGCCGTCCACACACACCGTCCGACCTCTATCCGAAAAGCCTTCCCGACCAACCGCGGTCGCGGGGGCGTCTGTCGCTCCGCATCGGGGGGGCGTATGGCTTCCGCGCTACGCGCTGCGGGCTCGGGGGGGCCGCAACGGCTGAGTCTGACTCGGCCGGGGCGCAGCTTCCCTCCCGGCAGTCAGCAATAG
>NW_028232144.1:50000-52500 GCF_054491065.1 Syngnathus leptorhynchus | reverse complement strand
CTTCCCCCGACCCGTTGGGACAAGGTTTGGCCAACTCGGACGGTTGTTCTCGATTGGTTGGCGTGCAGACTACAGAAGGGGCTGCACGTCCTGGGTGACCTTCTGGACCCGTAAGGTGAGACTTGTCTCCCTGAGCGCTACTGAAGCAGCAGTAGTGTCTCGGATTCTGCAGTAGGATGACTACCTATGAATTAGGAGGAAGGGCGATACCGGACACTACGAGAATCCTGGGGCCGCCGTCTGAACCCGGCGACGGTACTCATGTAGCTCCCTCTCCCCGGTTGCCCGTCTGATCCCGGCGGGCTCCGAGTAACCCATTTCCTATCTGACCGACTGGCAATCATGACCTGCCTTGGTAGGGCCCCCATCGGCCTCGGCTTGCCGACACTGGTGGACGGTTCCTACCCACTGCGGGTCGCCCTCTAGCACCTTGCAGGCTGGCTTGTGCGCTCGCTCGGCGCCCTGCTGGTACGCCTGGTGTGACTGAATGGTGGCGAGACTGAGACGAACCGAGACGGTGCTGATGCCGTTACACATAGTGATAATAAACAAAGGCTGGATGTGGCGCCTTCTGTCGAATGTAATTTCTCAAATCCTAGCGGAAACGCAAATACTGTGAAGCCTGGGCAGCCGTGATGAGTACTGGTCGCTGGATGGCTTTACGGGGAGCGAGCTCGGCATCTCTGATGGGGGCCTCTCCCAAGTGGGTCAGACTGTGGACTTGGCTTTGGTTGGGGGCAGGCCTTATTGGGTCGTGCCGGCTGCTGCCCGGGTTTGATTCTTAGTAGAAGTCTTAAAGGGAACGGTGACTGAGCTCTGGTTGAGCCGAGCTGCCCAGGATTGCGGACCTGGGTTATCAAGAACCGCGGAGGCACGGCTTAATGGGGGGTCGTGGCTGCTCGAGCGACCTCATCTTCACGTGCTTGAGGTTGGGTGCGTGTATGGCGTGTGATCAACCGCCTCGGAGGCCATGGGGACCAACTTTCGGGGTTTGGCTGAGGGTCCTCGAACGGCTGTAGTCATGTCTACAGACCATGTTGCGAAAACTCCTTTGGTTCGGAAGTCCGTGTCGCAGCTGCACAGAGTCGGAGTCACAGTCTGTCTGGCCGGTGGAGCGGGTGGACCCAGGCTGGCGAAGCTCCTGACAACTCCTCAGTGGCACTGGTGGCCGCCGTCGGTCTGGTTATGAGAGTATGGGCGACGGATGCTATGATGGTGCCACAGCTTGTTTCTGGGAGGGCATTTTGACAGAGGTGCCTGTGGTATGTCTGTGCGGGTGTGAGTCGCCGGCGTATCACTGACGAGTAGGGTTGCCCGACGCGTGTCGGGTGACGAAACGAGTGAGGTGGATATGGAGGTCCCTGTGTGACGGCACGGCAGGCAGTTTGTAGGGTGAGTGAGACACCTTGCGGCTGTTGCGCTGGTCAAGGAAGCAGGTCAGAGCCTGTACTGACCGAGTCTCCTGCTTCATCCAACTTGGCTGGTTTTGAACGCTATGCTCGTGGTCGAGTCCAGGCAGGACTGGGGGTCTGGCCCCTCAGGCTGGGCTTCGGCCGGGAGGCAACTGATGAGGCTGTCTGCCACGTGAAGGGTGCGTGGAGTCGATCCCAGGGTTCTCAAAGGGACGGGGCTTGATAGCCGGGTCTGCTGGGAGGCTTGCCGGAGGGTGGGCTGAACAGTAGCTGGCGGTCGCTTACTGGCCGTGCGAGGGCTTTCGACTCGGTTTCCCATGGTCATGGCCTGTGTGTAGTGGGAAGCTAGGCGTACTTGACGCGTGAGGGTGATTCGTCGCCCGTGTGGGCTGCTCATCGGGGTGGGCTGCGGTGGCACCGACACCGAGCTCGCGGTCGCGGGATTGGATTGTGGAGAGGGACTTGTCTCTATGACCCTGCCTTTCTTGCTATGGATTCTCTCATCCATGCTTTTGAACGCTAGTGCCGCTTCTTCTGGAGCGAAGGCCGAATTCGCTGCGGCTCCTGCCATGCTGGGCTACTCCAGATGGGCTGCTTGATGAGGGGACGTTGTCCTGCTCAGGATGGTGGTCCGCGGGACAGGCCGGTGTGGTTGGTGGTAGCCAGGAGGACGATGGTGAAAGGGGAGGCGACAGGTGGCGCGAAGCAGTGGTTGTCCCGGCTCGTCCGCAGTCGGGGGGCCATTGCCTAGCATGCGCGCGGTGGCGCGCGGGGCCTTGGCTGTCTGTCGTGGTTCCCAATACAGGTTGGTGGGCCTGGACACCTCATTGGTCTCTGTGGATGTGGAAGATCCCTGGAGTGTGGTACGGTGCGAGGGTCTGCCCGGACGGTTTGCGGGTCACTGTGGAGATGGACCGGGGCGGTGTGTCGTTCAGCGACACTGGGGCACCGTCCCGGCTGCTGTTGCGGGTCCGTCAGTCGTCCCGGCTGGCGGCTTGCTGGTGGCTTTGCCTGGGATGCCTTGTGGGCCTGGGTGTGGGTGCGTGCGTGCTCCGTAATGATGGGATCGGGCCTGTGGACCCGCGGGG
>NW_028232144.1:25000-45000 GCF_054491065.1 Syngnathus leptorhynchus | reverse complement strand
GCTCCATAGCACCAGAGCTCCATAGCTCCATAGCTCCAGGGCTCCATAGCTCCATAGCTCCAGGGCTCCATAGCTCCAGGGCTCCAGGGCTCCATAGCTCCAGGGCTCCATAGCTCCAGGGCTCCAGGGCTCCATAGCTCCATACCTCCAGAGCTCCATACCTCCAGAGCTCCAGAGCTCCATAGCACCAGAGCTCCATGGCTTCAGAGCTCCATAGCACCATAGCTCCATACCTCCAGAGCTCCAGGGCTCCATAGCTCCATAGCTCCATAGCTCCATAGCTCCATACCTCCAGAGCTCCATAGCACCAGAGCTCCATGGCTCCATAGCTCCAGCCTGGGTGGCTGGTGGCTCCATAGCTCCATACTTCCATAGCTCCAGTCAGAGAGTTGGCGAAAATTGCACTAAGTGCGAAAGCCCATTCATTTACAACGGCGTGTCCGCCAGGCGGCGACATTTCCCCGTTACCGGTGGCTGCGCGGCGGGTGAGTGACAGAGCTTATCCGAGCGGCTGGAACTCTGCGCCGGCGTGGTCGAGCGGCTGGCCTCGGTAGTTGAGGTACCAGGGGTGGGGCGGGGAGCTCCAGGCGGGTCTTGTGAGAGAGTGAAGCCGAGCGGCTGGAACTCTCGGCCGGCCTGGTCGAGCGGCTGGCCTCGGTAGTTGAGGTACCAGGGGCGGGCTGGGGAGCTCCAGGCGGGGCTTGTGAGAGAGTGAAGCCGAGCGGCTGGAACTCTGGGCCGGCCTGGTCGAGCGGCTGGCCTCGGTAGTTGAGGTACCAGGGGTGGGCTGGGGAGCTCCAGGCGGGGCTTGTGAGAGAGTGTAGCCGAGCGGCTGGAACTCTGGGCCGGCGTGGTTGAGCAGCATGCCCGCGGAGGTGGCTCTTCCATAGGCAGGGAGGGTGCTGGAGCTCCACACTTCCATAGGCAGGGAGGGTGCTGGAGCTCCACACTTCCATAGGCAGGGAGGGTGCTGGAGCTCCACACTTCCATAGGCAGGGAGGGTGCTGGAGCTCCACACTTCCATAGGCAGGGAGGGTGCTGGAGCTCCACACTTCCATAGGCAGGGAGGGTGCTGGAGCTCCACACTTCCATAGGCAGGGAGGGTGCTGGAGCTCCACACTTCCATAGGCAGGGAGGGTGCTGGAGCTCCACACTTCCATAGGCAGGGAGGGTGCTGGAGCTCCACACTTCCATAGGCAGGGAGGGTGCTGGAGCTCCACACTTCCATAGGCAGGGAGGGTGCTGGAGCTCCACACTTCCATAGGCAGGGAGGGTGCTGGAGCTCCACACTTCCATAGGCAGGGAGGGTGCTGGAGCTCCACACTTCCATAGGCAGGGAGGGTGCTGGAGCTCCACACTTCCATAGGCAGGGAGGGTGCTGGAGCTCCACACTTCCATAGGCAGGGAGGGTGCTGGAGCTCCACACTTCCATAGGCAGGGAGGGTGCTGGAGCTCCACACTTCCATAGGCAGGGAGGGTGCTGGAGCTCCACACTTCCATAGGCAGGGAGGGTGCTGGAGCTCCACACTTCCATAGGCAGGGAGGGTGCTGGAGCTCCACACTTCCATAGGCAGGGAGGGTGCTGGAGCTCCACACTTCCATAGGCAGGGAGGGTGCTGGAGCTCCACACTTCCATAGGCAGGGAGGGTGCTGGAGCTCCACACTTCCATAGGCAGGGAGGGTGCTGGAGCTCCACACTTCCATAGGCAGGGAGGGTGCTGGAGCTCCACACTTCCATAGGCAGGGAGGGTGCTGGAGCTCCACACTTCCATAGGCAGGGAGGGTGCTGGAGCTCCACACTTCCATAGGCAGGGAGGGTGCTGGAGCTCCACACTTCCATAGGCAGGGAGGGTGCTGGAGCTCCACACTTCCATAGGCAGGGAGGGTGCTGGAGCTCCACACTTCCATAGGCAGGGAGGGTGCTGGAGCTCCACACTTCCATAGGCAGGGAGGGTGCTGGAGCTCCACACTTCCATAGGCAGGGAGGGTGCTGGAGCTCCACACTTCCATAGGCAGGGAGGGTGCTGGAGCTCCACACTTCCATAGGCAGGGAGGGTGCTGGAGCTCCACACTTCCATAGGCAGGGAGGGTGCTGGAGCTCCACACTTCCATAGGCAGGGAGGGTGCTGGAGCTCCACACTTCCATAGGCAGGGAGGGTGCTGGAGCTCCACACTTCCATAGGCAGGGAGGGTGCTGGAGCTCCACACTTCCATAGGCAGGGAGGGTGCTGGAGCTCCACACTTCCATAGGCAGGGAGGGTGCTGGAGCTCCACACTTCCATAGGCAGGGAGGGTGCTGGAGCTCCACACTTCCATAGGCAGGGAGGGTGCTGGAGCTCCACACTTCCATAGGCAGGGAGGGTGCTGGAGCTCCACACTTCCATAGGCAGGGAGGGTGCTGGAGCTCCACACTTCCATAGGCAGGGAGGGTGCTGGAGCTCCACACTTCCATAGGCAGGGAGGGTGCTGGAGCTCCACACTTCCATAGGCAGGGAGGGTGCTGGAGCTCCACACTTCCATAGGCAGGGAGGGTGCTGGAGCTCCACACTTCCATAGGCAGGGAGGGTGCTGGAGCTCCACACTTCCATAGGCAGGGAGGGTGCTGGAGCTCCACACTTCCATAGGCAGGGAGGGTGCTGGAGCTCCACACTTCCATAGGCAGGGAGGGTGCTGGAGCTCCACACTTCCATAGGCAGGGAGGGTGCTGGAGCTCCACACTTCCATAGGCAGGGAGGGTGCTGGAGCTCCACACTTCCATAGGCAGGGAGGGTGCTGGAGCTCCACACTTCCATAGGCAGGGAGGGTGCTGGAGCTCCACACTTCCATAGGCAGGGAGGGTGCTGGAGCTCCACACTTCCATAGGCAGGGAGGGTGCTGGAGCTCCACACTTCCATAGGCAGGGAGGGTGCTGGAGCTCCACACTTCCATAGGCAGGGAGGGTGCTGGAGCTCCACACTTCCATAGGCAGGGAGGGTGCTGGAGCTCCACACTTCCATAGGCAGGGAGGGTGCTGGAGCTCCACACTTCCATAGGCAGGGAGGGTGCTGGAGCTCCACACTTCCATAGGCAGGGAGGGTGCTGGAGCTCCACACTTCCATAGGCAGGGAGGGTGCTGGAGCTCCACACTTCCATAGGCAGGGAGGGTGCTGGAGCTCCACACTTCCATAGGCAGGGAGGGTGCTGGAGCTCCACACTTCCATAGGCAGGGAGGGTGCTGGAGCTCCACACTTCCATAGGCAGGGAGGGTGCTGGAGCTCCACACTTCCATAGGCAGGGAGGGTGCTGGAGCTCCACACTTCCATAGGCAGGGAGGGTGCTGGAGCTCCACACTTCCATAGGCAGGGAGGGTGCTGGAGCTCCACACTTCCATAGGCAGGGAGGGTGCTGGAGCTCCACACTTCCATAGGCAGGGAGGGTGCTGGAGCTCCACACTTCCATAGGCAGGGAGGGTGCTGGAGCTCCACACTTCCATAGGCAGGGAGGGTGCTGGAGCTCCACACTTCCATAGGCAGGGAGGGTGCTGGAGCTCCACACTTCCATAGGCAGGGAGGGTGCTGGAGCTCCACACTTCCATAGGCAGGGAGGGTGCTGGAGCTCCACACTTCCATAGGCAGGGAGGGTGCTGGAGCTCCACACTTCCATAGGCAGGGAGGGTGCTGGAGCTCCACACTTCCATAGGCAGGGAGGGTGCTGGAGCTCCACACTTCCATAGGCAGGGAGGGTGCTGGAGCTCCACACTTCCATAGGCAGGGAGGGTGCTGGAGCTCCACACTTCCATAGGCAGGGAGGGTGCTGGAGCTCCACACTTCCATAGGCAGGGAGGGTGCTGGAGCTCCACACTTCCATAGGCAGGGAGGGTGCTGGAGCTCCACACTTCCATAGGCAGGGAGGGTGCTGGAGCTCCACACTTCCATAGGCAGGGAGGGTGCTGGAGCTCCACACTTCCATAGGCAGGGAGGGTGCTGGAGCTCCACACTTCCATAGGCAGGGAGGGTGCTGGAGCTCCACACTTCCATAGGCAGGGAGGGTGCTGGAGCTCCACACTTCCATAGGCAGGGAGGGTGCTGGAGCTCCACACTTCCATAGGCAGGGAGGGTGCTGGAGCTCCACACTTCCATAGGCAGGGAGGGTGCTGGAGCTCCACACTTCCATAGGCAGGGAGGGTGCTGGAGCTCCACACTTCCATAGGCAGGGAGGGTGCTGGAGCTCCACACTTCCATAGGCAGGGAGGGTGCTGGAGCTCCACACTTCCATAGGCAGGGAGGGTGCTGGAGCTCCACACTTCCATAGGCAGGGAGGGTGCTGGAGCTCCACACTTCCATAGGCAGGGAGGGTGCTGGAGCTCCACACTTCCATAGGCAGGGAGGGTGCTGGAGCTCCACACTTCCATAGGCAGGGAGGGTGCTGGAGCTCCACACTTCCATAGGCAGGGAGGGTGCTGGAGCTCCACACTTCCATAGGCAGGGAGGGTGCTGGAGCTCCACACTTCCATAGGCAGGGAGGGTGCTGGAGCTCCACACTTCCATAGGCAGGGAGGGTGCTGGAGCTCCACACTTCCATAGGCAGGGAGGGTGCTGGAGCTCCACACTTCCATAGGCAGGGAGGGTGCTGGAGCTCCACACTTCCATAGGCAGGGAGGGTGCTGGAGCTCCACACTTCCATAGGCAGGGAGGGTGCTGGAGCTCCACACTTCCATAGGCAGGGAGGGTGCTGGAGCTCCACACTTCCATAGGCAGGGAGGGTGCTGGAGCTCCACACTTCCATAGGCAGGGAGGGTGCTGGAGCTCCACACTTCCATAGGCAGGGAGGGTGCTGGAGCTCCACACTTCCATAGGCAGGGAGGGTGCTGGAGCTCCACACTTCCATAGGCAGGGAGGGTGCTGGAGCTCCACACTTCCATAGGCAGGGAGGGTGCTGGAGCTCCACACTTCCATAGGCAGGGAGGGTGCTGGAGCTCCACACTTCCATAGGCAGGGAGGGTGCTGGAGCTCCACACTTCCATAGGCAGGGAGGGTGCTGGAGCTCCACACTTCCATAGGCAGGGAGGGTGCTGGAGCTCCACACTTCCATAGGCAGGGAGGGTGCTGGAGCTCCACACTTCCATAGGCAGGGAGGGTGCTGGAGCTCCACACTTCCATAGGCAGGGAGGGTGCTGGAGCTCCACACTTCCATAGGCAGGGAGGGTGCTGGAGCTCCACACTTCCATAGGCAGGGAGGGTGCTGGAGCTCCACACTTCCATAGGCAGGGAGGGTGCTGGAGCTCCACACTTCCATAGGCAGGGAGGGTGCTGGAGCTCCACACTTCCATAGGCAGGGAGGGTGCTGGAGCTCCACACTTCCATAGGCAGGGAGGGTGCTGGAGCTCCACACTTCCATAGGCAGGGAGGGTGCTGGAGCTCCACACTTCCATAGGCAGGGAGGGTGCTGGAGCTCCACACTTCCATAGGCAGGGAGGGTGCTGGAGCTCCACACTTCCATAGGCAGGGAGGGTGCTGGAGCTCCACACTTCCATAGGCAGGGAGGGTGCTGGAGCTCCACACTTCCATAGGCAGGGAGGGTGCTGGAGCTCCACACTTCCATAGGCAGGGAGGGTGCTGGAGCTCCACACTTCCATAGGCAGGGAGGGTGCTGGAGCTCCACACTTCCATAGGCAGGGAGGGTGCTGGAGCTCCACACTTCCATAGGCAGGGAGGGTGCTGGAGCTCCACACTTCCATAGGCAGGGAGGGTGCTGGAGCTCCACACTTCCATAGGCAGGGAGGGTGCTGGAGCTCCACACTTCCATAGGCAGGGAGGGTGCTGGAGCTCCACACTTCCATAGGCAGGGAGGGTGCTGGAGCTCCACACTTCCATAGGCAGGGAGGGTGCTGGAGCTCCACACTTCCATAGGCAGGGAGGGTGCTGGAGCTCCACACTTCCATAGGCAGGGAGGGTGCTGGAGCTCCACACTTCCATAGGCAGGGAGGGTGCTGGAGCTCCACACTTCCATAGGCAGGGAGGGTGCTGGAGCTCCACACTTCCATAGGCAGGGAGGGTGCTGGAGCTCCACACTTCCATAGGCAGGGAGGGTGCTGGAGCTCCACACTTCCATAGGCAGGGAGGGTGCTGGAGCTCCACACTTCCATAGGCAGGGAGGGTGCTGGAGCTCCACACTTCCATAGGCAGGGAGGGTGCTGGAGCTCCACACTTCCATAGGCAGGGAGGGTGCTGGAGCTCCACACTTCCATAGGCAGGGAGGGTGCTGGAGCTCCACACTTCCATAGGCAGGGAGGGTGCTGGAGCTCCACACTTCCATAGGCAGGGAGGGTGCTGGAGCTCCACACTTCCATAGGCAGGGAGGGTGCTGGAGCTCCACACTTCCATAGGCAGGGAGGGTGCTGGAGCTCCACACTTCCATAGGCAGGGAGGGTGCTGGAGCTCCACACTTCCATAGGCAGGGAGGGTGCTGGAGCTCCACACTTCCATAGGCAGGGAGGGTGCTGGAGCTCCACACTTCCATAGGCAGGGAGGGTGCTGGAGCTCCACACTTCCATAGGCAGGGAGGGTGCTGGAGCTCCACACTTCCATAGGCAGGGAGGGTGCTGGAGCTCCACACTTCCATAGGCAGGGAGGGTGCTGGAGCTCCACACTTCCATAGGCAGGGAGGGTGCTGGAGCTCCACACTTCCATAGGCAGGGAGGGTGCTGGAGCTCCACACTTCCATAGGCAGGGAGGGTGCTGGAGCTCCACACTTCCATAGGCAGGGAGGGTGCTGGAGCTCCACACTTCCATAGGCAGGGAGGGTGCTGGAGCTCCACACTTCCATAGGCAGGGAGGGTGCTGGAGCTCCACACTTCCATAGGCAGGGAGGGTGCTGGAGCTCCACACTTCCATAGGCAGGGAGGGTGCTGGAGCTCCACACTTCCATAGGCAGGGAGGGTGCTGGAGCTCCACACTTCCATAGGCAGGGAGGGTGCTGGAGCTCCACACTTCCATAGGCAGGGAGGGTGCTGGAGCTCCACACTTCCATAGGCAGGGAGGGTGCTGGAGCTCCACACTTCCATAGGCAGGGAGGGTGCTGGAGCTCCACACTTCCATAGGCAGGGAGGGTGCTGGAGCTCCACACTTCCATAGGCAGGGAGGGTGCTGGAGCTCCACACTTCCATAGGCAGGGAGGGTGCTGGAGCTCCACACTTCCATAGGCAGGGAGGGTGCTGGAGCTCCACACTTCCATAGGCAGGGAGGGTGCTGGAGCTCCACACTTCCATAGGCAGGGAGGGTGCTGGAGCTCCACACTTCCATAGGCAGGGAGGGTGCTGGAGCTCCACACTTCCATAGGCAGGGAGGGTGCTGGAGCTCCACACTTCCATAGGCAGGGAGGGTGCTGGAGCTCCACACTTCCATAGGCAGGGAGGGTGCTGGAGCTCCACACTTCCATAGGCAGGGAGGGTGCTGGAGCTCCACACTTCCATAGGCAGGGAGGGTGCTGGAGCTCCACACTTCCATAGGCAGGGAGGGTGCTGGAGCTCCACACTTCCATAGGCAGGGAGGGTGCTGGAGCTCCACACTTCCATAGGCAGGGAGGGTGCTGGAGCTCCACACTTCCATAGGCAGGGAGGGTGCTGGAGCTCCACACTTCCATAGGCAGGGAGGGTGCTGGAGCTCCACACTTCCATAGGCAGGGAGGGTGCTGGAGCTCCACACTTCCATAGGCAGGGAGGGTGCTGGAGCTCCACACTTCCATAGGCAGGGAGGGTGCTGGAGCTCCACACTTCCATAGGCAGGGAGGGTGCTGGAGCTCCACACTTCCATAGGCAGGGAGGGTGCTGGAGCTCCACACTTCCATAGGCAGGGAGGGTGCTGGAGCTCCACACTTCCATAGGCAGGGAGGGTGCTGGAGCTCCACACTTCCATAGGCAGGGAGGGTGCTGGAGCTCCACACTTCCATAGGCAGGGAGGGTGCTGGAGCTCCACACTTCCATAGGCAGGGAGGGTGCTGGAGCTCCACACTTCCATAGGCAGGGAGGGTGCTGGAGCTCCACACTTCCATAGGCAGGGAGGGTGCTGGAGCTCCACACTTCCATAGGCAGGGAGGGTGCTGGAGCTCCACACTTCCATAGGCAGGGAGGGTGCTGGAGCTCCACACTTCCATAGGCAGGGAGGGTGCTGGAGCTCCACACTTCCATAGGCAGGGAGGGTGCTGGAGCTCCACACTTCCATAGGCAGGGAGGGTGCTGGAGCTCCACACTTCCATAGGCAGGGAGGGTGCTGGAGCTCCACACTTCCATAGGCAGGGAGGGTGCTGGAGCTCCACACTTCCATAGGCAGGGAGGGTGCTGGAGCTCCACACTTCCATAGGCAGGGAGGGTGCTGGAGCTCCACACTTCCATAGGCAGGGAGGGTGCTGGAGCTCCACACTTCCATAGGCAGGGAGGGTGCTGGAGCTCCACACTTCCATAGGCAGGGAGGGTGCTGGAGCTCCACACTTCCATAGGCAGGGAGGGTGCTGGAGCTCCACACTTCCATAGGCAGGGAGGGTGCTGGAGCTCCACACTTCCATAGGCAGGGAGGGTGCTGGAGCTCCACACTTCCATAGGCAGGGAGGGTGCTGGAGCTCCACACTTCCAGCCACGGAGCATGCTGGCACTTCCACCTTGCTTGCTAAGTCGGCGTGATCTTGCCCAAAAAGTCCCTCCTCACCTCCAGCTGGAAGTGGAAAAAAATCCTCCACCTGCTTGGCCGAGGTTCTGGAAGCCAGCAGCTCGCAGAATGTTGCCAAAGTTTCACTGGAAGGAAAAGAAAAGAGAAGACCGAGTGCGCATTTCACCTACCGCCGAATGTCCACAAGAGGGAAGTGTCACTCCGTCGCAGAATCTGCGCCGACGCACTCGGCACCCTTCGAATTTATGGTGCCGGTGCGGGTGTTCTGGGTGCAAAAAGGCCGCCCAAGTGGTAGAAAAAAATCAGACTTCGTCTCTTAGGTCGAAATTAATGCCAAGTTTTGAAATGCGCTGGCAGGGGTGGACCAGGGCCCGTTAGAAGTGCTTAGCCGAGGTCCTGGAAGCCTAACCCGGCGTGATCTTGTGCAAAAAGCCGCTGCTGAGCTCCAGCTGGAAGTGTAAAAAGAACCGGGCTGGATCAAAAAAAGAACCGGGCGGCCCGTTAAAATTGCTTAGCCGAGGTCCTGGAACCCTAACCCGGCGTGATCTTGTGCAAAAAGCCGCTGCTGAGCTCCAGCTGGAAGTGTAAAAAGAACCGGGCTGGTTCAAAAAAAGAACCGGGCGACCCGTTAGAAGTGCTTAGCCGAGGTCCTGGAAGCCTAACCCGGCGTGATCTTGTGCAAAAAGCCGCTGCTGAGCTCCAGCTGGAAGTGGAAAAAGAACCGGGCTGGATCAAAAAAGAACCGGGCGACCCGTTAAAATTGCTTAGCCGAGGTCCTGGAAGCCTAACACGGCGTGTTCTTGTGCAAAAAGCCGCTCCCGAGCTCCAGCTGGAAGTGTAAAAAGAACCAGGCTGGATAAAAAAAAGAACCGGGCTGGATCAAAAAAGAACCGGGCGACCCGTTAAAATTGCTTAGCCGAGGTCCTGGAAGCCTAACACGGCGTGATCTTGTGCAAAAAGCCGCTCCCGAGCTCCAGCTGGAAGTGTAAAAAGAACCGGGCTGGATAAAAAAAGAACCGGGCTGGATCAAAAAAGAACCGGGCGGCCCGTTAAAATTGCTTAGCCGAGGTCCTGGAAGCCTAACACGGCGTGATCTTGTGCAAAAAGCCGCTCCCGAGCTCCAGCTGGAAGTGTAAAAAGAACCGGGCTGGATAAAAAAAAGAACCGGGCTGGATCAAAAAAGAACCGGGCGACCCGTTAAAATTGCTTAGCCGAGGTCCTGGAAGCCTAACACGGCGTGTTCTTGTGCAAAAAGCCGCTCCCGAGCTCCAGCTGGAAGTGTAAAAAGAACCAGGCTGGATAAAAAAAAGAACCGGGCTGGATCAAAAAAGAACCGGGCGACCCGTTAAAATTGCTTAGCCGAGGTCCTGGAAGCCTAACACGGCGTGATCTTGTGCAAAAAGCCGCTCCCGAGCTCCAGCTGGAAGTGTAAAAAGAACCGGGCTGGATAAAAAAAGAACCGGGCTGGATCAAAAAAGAACCGGGCGACCCGTTAAAATTGCTTAGCCGAGGTCCTGGAAGCCTAACACGGCGTGATCTTGTGCAAAAAGCCGCTCCCGAGCTCCAGCTGGAAGTGTAAAAAGAACCAGGCTGGATAAAAAAAAGAACCGGGCTGGATCAAAAAAGAACCGGGCGACCCGTTAAAATTGCTTAGCCGAGGTCCTGGAAGCCTAACACGGCGTGTTCTTGTGCAAAAAGCCGCTCCCAAGCTCCAGCTGGAAGTGTAAAAAGAACCAGGCTGGATAAAAAAAAGAACCGGGCTGGATCAAAAAAGAACCGGGCGACCCGTTAAAATTGCTTAGCCGAGGTCCTGGAAGCCTAACACGGCGTGATCTTGTGCAAAAAGCCGCTCCCGAGCTCCAGCTGGAAGTGTAAAAAGAACCGGGCTGGATAAAAAAAGAACCGGGCTGGATCAAAAAAGAACCGGGCGACCCGTTAAAATTGCTTAGCCGAGGTCCTGGAAGCCTAACACGGCGTGATCTTGTGCAAAAAGCCGCTCCCGAGCTCCAGCTGGAAGTGTAAAAAGAACCAGGCTGGATAAAAAAAAGAACCGGGCTGGATCAAAAAAGAACCGGGCGACCCGTTAAAATTGCTTAGCCGAGGTCCTGGAAGCCTAACACGGCGTGATCTTGTGCAAAAAGCCGCTCCCGAGCTCCAGCTGGAAGTGTAAAAAGAACCGGGCTGGATAAAAAAAAGAACCGGGCTGGATCAAAAAAGAACCGGGCGACCCGTTAAAATTGCTTAGCCGAGGTCCTGGAAGCCTAACACGGCGTGTTCTTGTGCAAAAAGCCGCTCCCGAGCTCCAGCTGGAAGTGTAAAAAGAACCAGGCTGGATAAAAAAAAGAACCGGGCTGGATCAAAAAAGAACCGGGCGACCCGTTAAAATTGCTTAGCCGAGGTCCTGGAAGCCTAACACGGCGTGATCTTGTGCAAAAAGCCGCTCCCGAGCTCCAGCTGGAAGTGTAAAAAGAACCGGGCTGGATAAAAAAAAAGAACCGGGCTGGATCAAAAAAGAACCGGGCGACCCGTTAAAATTGCTTAGCCGAGGTCCTGGAAGCCTAACACGGCGTGTTCTTGTGCAAAAAGCCGCTCCCGAGCTCCAGCTGGAAGTGTAAAAAGAACCAGGCTGGATAAAAAAAAGAACCGGGCTGGATCAAAAAAGAACCGGGCGACCCGTTAAAATTGCTTAGCCGAGGTCCTGGAAGCCTAACACGGCGTGATCTTGTGCAAAAAGCCGCTCCCGAGCTCCAGCTGGAAGTGTAAAAAGAACCGGGCTGGATAAAAAAAAGAACCGGGCTGGATCAAAAAAAGAACCGGGCGACCCGTTAAAATTGCTTAGCCGAGGTCCTGGAAGCCTAACACGGCGTGTTCTTGTGCAAAAAGCCGCTCCCGAGCTCCAGCTGGAAGTGTAAAAAGAACCGGGCTGGATAAAAAAAAGAACCGGGCTGGATCAAAAAAGAACCGGGCGACCCGTTAAAATTTCTTAGCCGAGGTCCTGGAAGCCTAACACGGCGTGTTGTTGTGCAAAAAGCCGCTCCCGAGCTCCAGCTGGAAGTGTAAAAAGAACCAGGCTGGATAAAAAAAAGAACCGGGCTGGATCAAAAAAGAACCGGGCGACCCGTTAAAATTGCTGAGCCGAGGTCCTGGAAGCCTAACACGGCGTGATCTTGTGCAAAAAGCCGCTCCCGAGCTCCAGCTGGAAGTGTAAAAAGAACCGGGCTGGATAAAAAAAAGAACCGGGCTGGATCAAAAAAGAACCGGGGGACCCGTTAAAATTGCTTAGCCGAGGTCCTGGAAGCCTAACACGGCGTGATCTTGTGCAAAAAGCCGCTGCCGAGCTCCAGCTGGAAGTGTAAAAAGAACCGGGCTGGATAAAAAAAGAACCGGGCTGGATCAAAAAAAGAACCGGGCGACCCGTTAAAATTGCTTAGCCGAGGTCCTGGAAGCCTAACACGGCGTGATCTTGCCCGAAATTCGGCCTCTATACTTCCATTTTAGGTACCAGGCGCTCATAGTGTGTTGGTCCCACTAGTCAGTGTACTGGTCCCACTCGCTAGTGTACTGGTCCCCCTAGTCAGTGTACTCATCCAGTTACCCCCCGTTTTCCAAAACACCATCGGCACGTATAAGGGGGGGACTCCTGAGAGAGATGAGGTATATGGCAGCGCAACACCAATCCGCTCCGCGCTGGTTCCCATGTCGGCTACGGATGAATAAAACCAGCCTGTCCCCCCTGGAGCTCACGAGACACGGAATTTTTTCTAAGTGCCAACGGCTCTTCCGAGCAAACGTGTCCGCTCCGGCTGGTTCCCCCGTCGGCCTCGAATGACGAAAAATGCCGGTCTCCGCCCGGAGCTCACGACAAACGAAAAATTTTCTAAGTGCCAACGGCACTAGCGAGCGAATGTGTCCGCTCGGCGCTGGTTCCCGGGTCGAACCCGGAAGACGAAAAACGCCGGTCTCCGCCCGGAGCTCATGACAAACGAAAAATTTTCTAAGTGCCAACGGCACTAGCGAGCGAATGTGTCCGCTCGGCGCTGGTTCCCGGGTCGAACCCGGAAGACGAAAAACGCCGGTCTCCGCCCGGAGCTCATGACAAACGAAAAATTTTCTAAGTGCCAACGGCACTAGCGAGCGAATGTGTCCGCTCGGCGCTGGTTCCCGGGTCGAACCCGGAAGACGAAAAACGCCGGTCTCCGCCCGGAGCTCATGACAAACGAAAAATTTTCTAAGTGCCAACGGCACTAGCGAGCGAATGTGTCCGCTCGGCGCTGGTTCCCGGGTCGAACCCGGAAGACGAAAAACGCCGGTCTCCGCCCGGAGCTCATGACAAACGAAAAATTTTCTAAGTGCCAACGGCACTAGCGAGCGAATGTGTCCGCTCGGCGCTGGTTCCCGGGTCGAACCCGGAAGACGAAAAACGCCGGTCTCCGCCCGGAGCTCATGACAAACGAAAAATTTTCTAAGTGCCAACGGCACTAGCGAGCGAATGTGTCCGCTCGGCGCTGGTTCCCGGGTCGAACCCGGAAGACGAAAAACGCCGGTCTCCGCCCGGAGCTCATGACAAACGAAAAATTTTCTAAGTGCCAACGGCACTAGCGAGCGAATGTGTCCGCTCGGCGCTGGTTCCCGGGTCGGACCCGGAAGACGAAAAACGCCGGTCCTCGCCTGGAGGTCCCAGCAAAATCGGCGAAAAAACGACTAAGTGTCAACTTTCGAAAAAACGGCTAAGTGTCGACTTTCGAAAAAACGGCTAAGTGTCAACTTTCGAAAAAACGGCTAAGTGTCAACTTTCGAAAAAACGACTAAGTGCCCACGGCTCTGCGGGGCTTGTGAGTCCGCCCCGCGCCGGTTCGGCGGTCGGCCTCAAAAAGCAAAAAATCAGCCTCTCTCCCTGGAGCTCACCAAAAATTTGTCGAAATTTTTCTAAGTTCTCCTCGAGGTACCAGGGGGTGAGGTACCCGGGCTAAGGTGCAGTACCTTTTTTGGTCTTCAGGTGCGCCAGAGTACAATGAAATGGTCCCAGTAGTCAGTGTACTCATCGACTTTCCCCCCGTTTTCCAAAGCACCTCGTTTACGAGTATGGAGGAGATGGTGCTGGTCTCCCCACGGCGTCGGACACGCCGTCCTCGACAGCACAAGGTCGGATAGAAGACCTGGAAAGCGCCGTGGCACGCGCTGGAGGTGGGCACTTTGGCGAAAAAACGACTAAGTGTCAACTTTCGAAAAAACGACTAAGTGTCAACTTTCGAAAAAACGGCTAAGTGTCAACTTTCGAAAAAACGACTAAGTGTCACCTCTCTGAAAAAATGGCAAAGTGTCGCCTCTCTGAAAATTTTCTAAGTGCCCACGGCTCTGCGGGCTCGTGCATCCGAGCCGCGCCGGTTCTGCAACCGGCCTAGAATGACGAAAAATAACGGTCTCCTCCTGGAGCTCACAGCCAATTGTGGCGAAAAAGTGGCAAAGTGCCCACGGCTCTGCGGGCTCGTGCATCCGAGCCGCGCCGGTTCTGCAACCGGCCTAGAATGACGAAAAATAACGGTCTCCTCCTGGAGCTCACAGCCAATTGTGGCGAAAAAGTGGCAAAGTGCCCACGGCTCTGCGGGCTCGTGCATCCGACCCGCGCCGGTTCTGCAGCCGGCCTAGAATGACGAAAAATAACGGTCTCCTCCTGGAGCTCACAGCCAACTTGGCAAAAAGTTTCTAAGTGCCCACGGCCCTGCCGAGCTTTGGCGTCCGCCCAGCGCCGGTTCCGCAGTCGGCCTCCAATGACGAAAAATAACGGTCTCCTCCTGGAGCTCACAGCCAACTTGGCAAAAAGTTTCTAAGTGCCCACGGCCCTGCCGAGCTTTGGCGTCCGCCCAGCGCCGGTTCCGCAGTCGGCCTCGAATGACGAAAAATAACGGTCTCCTCCTGGAGCTCACAGCCAACTTGGCAAAAAGTTTCTAAGTGCCCACGGCCCTGCCGAGCTTTGGCGTCCGCCCAGCGCCGGTTCCGCAGTCGGCCTCGAATGACGAAAAATAACGGTCTCCTCCTGGAGCTCACAGCCAACTTGGCAAAAAGTTTCTAAGTGCCCACGGCCCTGCCGAGCTTTGGCGTCCGCTCAGCGCCGGTTCCGCAGTCGGCCTCGAATGACGAAAAATAACGGTCTCCTCCTGGAGCTCACAGCCAACTTGGCAAAAAGTTTCTAAGTGCCCACGGCCCTGCCGAGCTTTGGCGTCCGCCCAGCGCCGGTTCCGCAGTCGGCCTCGAATGACGAAAAATAACGGTCTCCTCCTGGAGCTCACAGCCAATTGTGGCGAAAAAGTGGCAAAGTGCCCACGGCTCTGCGGGCTCGTGCATCCGACCCGCGCCGGTTCTGCAGCCGGCCTAGAATGACGAAAAATAACGGTCTCCTCCTGGAGCTCACAGCCAACTTGGCAAAAAGTTTCTAAGTGCCCACGGCCCTGCCGAGCTTTGGCGTCCGCCCAGCGCCGGTTCCGCAGTCGGCCTCGAATGACGAAAAATGACGGTCTCCTCCTGGAGCTCACAGCCAACTTGGCAAAAAGTTTCTAAGTGCCCACGGCCCTGCCGAGCTTTGGCGTCCGCCCAGCGCCGGTTCCGCAGTCGGCCTCGAATGACGAAAAATGACGGTCTCCTCCTGGAGCTCACAGCCAACTTGGCAAAAAGTTTCTAAGTGCCCACGGCCCTGCCGAGCTTTGGCGTCCGCCCAGCGCCGGTTCCGCAGTCGGCCTCGAATGACGAAAAATGACGGTCTCCTCCTGGAGCTCACAGCCAACTTGGCAAAAAGTTTCTAAGTGTCACATCTCTGAAAAAACGGCTAAGTGTCGACTTTCGAAAAAACGGCTAAGTGTCAACTTTCGAAAAAACGGCTAAGTGTCGCCTCTCTGAAAAAACGGCAAAGTGTCAACTTTCGAAAAAACGACAGAGTGTCGCCTCTCTGAAAAAACGACTAAGTGTCGACTCTGAGAAAATGGCAAAGTGCCCACGGCTCTGCGGGCTCGTGCATCCGACCCGCGCCGGTTCCCCAGCCGGCCTGAAATAAGGCAAAACCAGCCTCTCCGCCTGGAGCTCAGAGCCAACTTGGCGAATATTTTCTAAGTGCCCACGGCTCTGCGTGGCTACGGCGTCTGCCCAGCGCCGGTTCCTGGGTCGAACCCCGAGGACGAGGAATGCCGGTCTCCGCCTGGAGGTCCCAGCTTAATCGGCGAAAATTTTCTAAGTGCCCACGGCTCTGCCGGGCTCGTGCATCCGACCCGCGCCGGTTCCCCAGCCGGCCTGAAATAAGGCAAAACCAGGCTCTCCCCCTGGAGCTCAGAGCCAATTGTGGCGAAAAAACGACTAAGTGTCAACTTTCGAAAAAACGACTAAGTGTCAACTTTCCAAAAAAACGGCTAAGTGTCGACTTTCGAAAAAACGGCTAAGTGTCAACTTTCGAAAAAACGACTAAGTGTCGCCTCTGAAAAAACGACTAAGTGTCGCCTCTCTGAAAAAACGACTAAGTGCCCACGGCTCTGGGGGGCTTGTGAGTCCGCCCCGCGCCGGTTCGGCGGTCGGCCTCAAAAAGCGAAAAATCAGCCTCTCTCCCTGGAGCTCACCAAAAATTTGTCGAAATTTTTCTAAGTTCTCCTCGAGGTACCAGGGGGTGAGGTACCCGGGCTAAGGTGCAGTACCTTTTTTGGTCTTCAGGTGCGCCAGAGTACAATGAAATGGTCCCAGTAGTCAGTGTACTCATCGACTTTCCCCCCGTTTTCCAAAGCACCCCGTTTACGAGTATGGAGGAGATGGTGCTGGTCTCCCCACGGCGTCGGACACGCCGTCCTCGACAGCACAAGGTCGGATAGAAGACCTGAAAAGCGCCGTGGCACGCGCTGGAGGTGTCACTGTGGCGAAAAAGTGACTAAGTGTCAACTTTCGAAAAAACGGCTAAGTGTCAACTTTCGAAAAAACGGCTAAGTGTCAACTTTCGAAAAAACGGCTAAGTGTCACCTCTCTGAAAAAACGGCAAAGTGTCAACTTTCGAAAAAACGACTAAGTGTCAACTTTCGAAAAAACGACTAAGTGTCACCTCTCTGAAAAAATGGCAAAGTGTCAACTGCGAATGTGGTGGTGCATGGAAGGAAGTGGAGGACGGCCGCCTCCTTAAACACAGGCCGAAGAGGAGCGTCAGGGCCGGCTCCTTAAACACGGACCGAGTGTCGCCCTTAACACAGACCAAGCGGAGGACGGCCGCCTCCCTAAATACAGGCCGAACCGGAGCGCGAGGGCCGCTCCTTAAACACGGACCGAGTGTCGCCCTTAACACAGACCAAGGGGAGGACGGCCGCCTCCTTAAACACAGGCCGGAGAGGAGCGTCAGGGCCAGGCTCCTCAAACATGGACCGAGTGTCGCCCTTAACACAGACCAAGGGGAGGACGGCCGCCTCCTTAAACACAGGCCGGAGAGGAGCGTCAGGGCCAGGCTCCTCAAACATGGACCGAGTGTCGCCCTTAACACAGACCAAGGGGAGGACGGCCGCCTCCTTAAACACAGGCCGGAGAGGAGCGTCAGGGCCAGGCTCCTCAAACATGGACCGAGTGTCGCCCTTAACACAGACCAAGGGGAGGACGGCCGCCTCCTTAAACACAGGCCGGAGAGGAGCGTCAGGGCCAGGCTCCTCAAACATGGACCGAGTGTCGCCCTTAACACGGACCAAGGGGAGGACGGCCGCCTCCTTAAACACAGGCCGGAGAGGAGCGTCAGGGCCAGGCTCCTCAAACATGGACCGAGTGTCGCCCTTAACACGGACCAAGGGGAGGACGGCCGCCTCCTTAAACACAGGCCGGAGAGGAGCGTCAGGGCCAGGCTCCTCAAACATGGACAGAGTGTCGCCCTTAACACAGACCAAGCGGAGGACGGCCGCCTCCCTAAATACAGGCCGAACCGGAGCGCGAGTGTCGCTCCTTAAACACGGACCGAGTGGAGGACGGCCGCCTCCTTAAACACAGGCCGAACAAAATGACACAAAGTGTCAACTGCGAATGTTGTCCATCCAAGGAAGGAGCGTGATGCCCGGCCGGCTCCTTAAACACAGGCCGAGAGTCGCCCCGGACGGTCCGCCTCGCGGCGCCCGTCTGCTCGGATAAAATGACACAAAGTGTCAACTACGAATGTTGTCCATCCAAGGAGGGAGCGTGATGCCCGGCCGGCTCCGAAAACACAGGCCGAGAGTCGCCCCGGACGGTCCGCCTCGCGGCGCCCGTCTGCTCGGATAAAATGACACAAAGTGTCAACTGCGAATGTTGTCCATCCAAGGAAGGAGCGTGATGCCCGGCCGGCTCCTTAAACACAGGCCGAGAGTCGCCCCGGACGGTCCGCCTCGCGGCGCCCGTCTGCTCGGATAAAATGACACAAAGTGTCAACTACGAATGTTGTCCATCCAAGGAGGGAGCGTGATGCCCGGCCGGCTCCGAAAACACAGGCCGAGAGTCGCCCCGGACGGTCCGCCTCGCGGCGCCCGTCTGCTCGGATAAAATGACACAAAGTGTCAACTGCGAATGTTGTCCATCCAAGGAAGGAGCGTGATGCCCGGCCGGCTCCTTAAACACAGGCCGAGAGTCGCCCCGGACGGTCCGCCTCGCGGCGCCCGCCCGCTCGGATAAAATGACACAAAGTGTCAACTACGAATGTTGTCCATCCAAGGAAGGAGCGTGATGCCCGGCCGGCTCCTTAAACACAGGCCGAGAGTCGCCCCGGACGGTCGCCTCGCGGCGCCCGTCTGCTCGGATAAAATGACACAAAGTGTCAACTACGAATGTTGTCCATCCAAGGAGGGAGCGTGATGCCCGGCCGGCTCCGAAAACACAGGCCGAGAGTCGCCCCGGACGGTCCGCCTCGCGGCGCCCGTCTGCTCGGATAAAATGACACAAAGTGTCAACTGCGAATGTTGTCCATCCAAGGAAGGAGCGTGATGCCCGGCCGGCTCCTTAAACACAGGCCGAGAGTCGCCCCGGACGGTCCGCCTCGCGGCGCCCGCCCGCTCGGATAAAATGACACAAAGTGTCAACTACGAATGTTGTCCATCCAAGGAGGGAGCGTGAGGCCCGGCCGGCTCCGAAAACACAGGCCGAGAGTCGCCCCGGACGGTCCGCCTCTCGAGGCGCCCGCCCGCTCGGATAAAATGACACAAAGTGTCAACTACGAATGTTGTCCATCCAAGGAGGGAGCGTGATGCCCGGCCGGCTCCGAAAACACAGGCCGAGAGTCGCCCCGGACGGTCCGCCTCTCGAGGCGCCCGTCTGCTCGGATAAAATGACACAAAGTGTCAACTGCGAATGTTGTCCATCCAAGGAAGGAGCGTGATGCCCGGCCGGCTCCTTAAACACAGGCCGAGAGTCGCCCCGGACGGTCCGCCTCGCGGCGCCCGCCCGCTCGGATAAAATGACACAAAGTGTCAACTACGAATGTTGTCCATCCAAGGAGGGAGCTTGAGGCCCGGCCGGCTCCGAAAACACAGGCCGAGAGTCGCCCCGGACGGTCCGCCTCTCGAGGCGCCCGCCCGCTCGGATAAAATGACACAAAGTGTCAACTACGAATGTTGTCCATCCAAGGAGGGAGCGTGATGCCCGGCCGGCTCCGAAAACACAGGCCGAGAGTCGCCCCGGACGATCCGCCTCGCGGCGCCCGCCCGCTCGGATAAAATGACACAAAGTGTCAACTACGAATGTTGTCCATCCAAGGAGGGAGCGTGAGGCCCGGCCGGCTCCGAAAACACAGGCCGAGAGTCGCCCCGGACGGTCCGCCTCTCGAGGCGCCCGCCCGCTCGGATAAAATGACACAAAGTGTCAACTACGAATGTTGTCCATCCAAGGAGGGAGCGTGATGCCCGGCCGGCTCCGAAAACACAGGCCGAGATTCGACCCCGGACGGGCCGTCTTCTCCCGGCGCCCGCCCGCGTACGCCCCCCATCCCCGGTCGCCCGTCTGCTCCCGGCGGGCCTCCGAGTACCCCCTCACCCAACTGACCGACTGGCACTCATGACCCGCCTTGGTAGGGCCCCCATCGGCCTCGGCTCGTCCGACGTCGGGTGGACGGTTCCTACCCACTGCGGGTCGCACTCTAGCGCCCCGGCCGCCGCGTGAGCGTGCGCTCCCCGCGCCGCCCCGCAGGCCCCGGCGCGACCGTACTGCGGCGAGACCGAGACGACCCGGTTTGGCATCCATCCCACCTAGCCACGATCCACGGAGGCCGAGCGAGCGGCTGAGTGTCGGGCGCCGCGCGTGCGAGCGTCCGCCGGCCGCGCCGGTCCTTCCGCGAATGTCGTTTCTCAAACCCTCCGGCTTGATAGCGGCGGCACCACGGGAAGCCGTCCACACACACCG
>NW_028232144.1:0-15000 GCF_054491065.1 Syngnathus leptorhynchus | reverse complement strand
GTCACCGAGGCACCCGCCGAAGGCGGGTGCCGAGTTCACCGGCCCCAAGCGACAACCGGTCACCGAGGCACCCGCCGAAGGCGGGTGCCGAGTTCACTGGCCCCAAGCGACGGCGGTCACCGAGGCACCCGCCTCCGGCGGGTGCCGAGTTCACCGGCCCCGAGCACCAGCGGTCAGCCACGGAGGGTGCTGGATCATCCATACTTCCATAGCTCCAGAGCTCCATAGCCCCGGAGCTCCATAGCCCCGGAGCTCCATAGCCCCGGAGCTCCATAGCTCCATAGCCCCGGAGCTCCATAGCCCCGGAGCTCCATAGCCCCGGAGCTCCATAGCTCCATAGCCCCGGAGCTCCATAGCCCCGGAGCTCCATAGCCCCAGAGCTCCATACTTCCATAGCCCCAGAGCTCCATAGCTCCATACTTCCATAGCTCCAGCCGCGGAGGGTGCTGGCTGGTGGCTCCATAGCTCCATACTTCCATACTTGCAGCCACGGAGTTGGCTAAAATTGCACTAAGTGCGAAAGCCCATTCATTTACAACGGCGTGTCCGCCAGGCGGCGACATTTCCCCGTTACCGGTGGCTGCGCGGCGGGTGAGTGACAGAGCTTATCCGAGCGGCTGGAACTCTGCGCCGGCGTGGTCGAGCGTGAGGCCTCGGCCCTTTGGCTGCCTGGTACCTAAAACACTTCCATTGATCCAGCCACGGAGGGTGCTGGCTGGTGGCTCCATACCTCCAGAGCTCCAGAGCTCCATAGCACCAGAGCTCCATAGCTCCATAGCACCAGAGCTCCATAGCTCCATAGCACCAGAGCTCCATAGCTCCATAGCACCAGAGCTCCATAGCTCCATAGCACCAGAGCTCCATAGCTCCATAGCACCAGGGCTCCATAGCTCCATAGCTCCAGGGCTCCATAGCTCCATAGCTCCAGAGCTCCAGAGCTCCAGAGCTCCATAGCTCCATAGCTCCATAGCTCCATAGCACCAGAGCTCCATAGCTCCATAGCACCAGAGCTCCATAGCTCCATAGCACCAGAGCTCCATAGCTCCATAGCACCAGAGCTCCATAGCTCCATAGCACCAGAGCTCCATAGCTCCATAGCACCAGAGCTCCATAGCTCCATAGCACCAGAGCTCCATAGCTCCATAGCTCCAGGGCTCCATAGCTCCATAGCTCCAGGGCTCCATAGCTCCAGGGCTCCAGGGCTCCATAGCTCCAGGGCTCCATAGCTCCAGGGCTCCAGGGCTCCATAGCTCCATACCTCCAGAGCTCCATACCTCCAGAGCTCCAGAGCTCCATAGCACCAGAGCTCCATGGCTTCAGAGCTCCATAGCACCATAGCTCCATACCTCCAGAGCTCCAGGGCTCCATAGCTCCATAGCTCCATAGCTCCATAGCTCCATACCTCCAGAGCTCCATAGCACCAGAGCTCCATGGCTCCATAGCTCCAGCCTGGGTGGCTGGTGGCTCCATAGCTCCATACTTCCATAGCTCCAGTCAGAGAGTTGGCGAAAATTGCACTAAGTGCGAAAGCCCATTCATTTACAACGGCGTGTCCGCCAGGCGGCGACATTTCCCCGTTACCGGTGGCTGCGCGGCGGGTGAGTGACAGAGCTTATCCGAGCGGCTGGAACTCTGCGCCGGCGTGGTCGAGCGGCTGGCCTCGGTAGTTGAGGTACCAGGGGTGGGGCGGGGAGCTCCAGGCGGGTCTTGTGAGAGAGTGAAGCCGAGCGGCTGGAACTCTCGGCCGGCCTGGTCGAGCGGCTGGCCTCGGTAGTTGAGGTACCAGGGGCGGGCTGGGGAGCTCCAGGCGGGGCTTGTGAGAGAGTGAAGCCGAGCGGCTGGAACTCTGGGCCGGCCTGGTCGAGCGGCTGGCCTCGGTAGTTGAGGTACCAGGGGTGGGCTGGGGAGCTCCAGGCGGGGCTTGTGAGAGAGTGTAGCCGAGCGGCTGGAACTCTGGGCCGGCGTGGTTGAGCAGCATGCCCGCGGAGGTGGCTCTTCCATAGGCAGGGAGGGTGCTGGAGCTCCACACTTCCATAGGCAGGGAGGGTGCTGGAGCTCCACACTTCCATAGGCAGGGAGGGTGCTGGAGCTCCACACTTCCATAGGCAGGGAGGGTGCTGGAGCTCCACACTTCCATAGGCAGGGAGGGTGCTGGAGCTCCACACTTCCATAGGCAGGGAGGGTGCTGGAGCTCCACACTTCCATAGGCAGGGAGGGTGCTGGAGCTCCACACTTCCATAGGCAGGGAGGGTGCTGGAGCTCCACACTTCCATAGGCAGGGAGGGTGCTGGAGCTCCACACTTCCATAGGCAGGGAGGGTGCTGGAGCTCCACACTTCCATAGGCAGGGAGGGTGCTGGAGCTCCACACTTCCATAGGCAGGGAGGGTGCTGGAGCTCCACACTTCCATAGGCAGGGAGGGTGCTGGAGCTCCACACTTCCATAGGCAGGGAGGGTGCTGGAGCTCCACACTTCCATAGGCAGGGAGGGTGCTGGAGCTCCACACTTCCATAGGCAGGGAGGGTGCTGGAGCTCCACACTTCCATAGGCAGGGAGGGTGCTGGAGCTCCACACTTCCATAGGCAGGGAGGGTGCTGGAGCTCCACACTTCCATAGGCAGGGAGGGTGCTGGAGCTCCACACTTCCATAGGCAGGGAGGGTGCTGGAGCTCCACACTTCCATAGGCAGGGAGGGTGCTGGAGCTCCACACTTCCATAGGCAGGGAGGGTGCTGGAGCTCCACACTTCCATAGGCAGGGAGGGTGCTGGAGCTCCACACTTCCATAGGCAGGGAGGGTGCTGGAGCTCCACACTTCCATAGGCAGGGAGGGTGCTGGAGCTCCACACTTCCATAGGCAGGGAGGGTGCTGGAGCTCCACACTTCCATAGGCAGGGAGGGTGCTGGAGCTCCACACTTCCATAGGCAGGGAGGGTGCTGGAGCTCCACACTTCCATAGGCAGGGAGGGTGCTGGAGCTCCACACTTCCATAGGCAGGGAGGGTGCTGGAGCTCCACACTTCCATAGGCAGGGAGGGTGCTGGAGCTCCACACTTCCATAGGCAGGGAGGGTGCTGGAGCTCCACACTTCCATAGGCAGGGAGGGTGCTGGAGCTCCACACTTCCATAGGCAGGGAGGGTGCTGGAGCTCCACACTTCCATAGGCAGGGAGGGTGCTGGAGCTCCACACTTCCATAGGCAGGGAGGGTGCTGGAGCTCCACACTTCCATAGGCAGGGAGGGTGCTGGAGCTCCACACTTCCATAGGCAGGGAGGGTGCTGGAGCTCCACACTTCCATAGGCAGGGAGGGTGCTGGAGCTCCACACTTCCATAGGCAGGGAGGGTGCTGGAGCTCCACACTTCCATAGGCAGGGAGGGTGCTGGAGCTCCACACTTCCATAGGCAGGGAGGGTGCTGGAGCTCCACACTTCCATAGGCAGGGAGGGTGCTGGAGCTCCACACTTCCATAGGCAGGGAGGGTGCTGGAGCTCCACACTTCCATAGGCAGGGAGGGTGCTGGAGCTCCACACTTCCATAGGCAGGGAGGGTGCTGGAGCTCCACACTTCCATAGGCAGGGAGGGTGCTGGAGCTCCACACTTCCATAGGCAGGGAGGGTGCTGGAGCTCCACACTTCCATAGGCAGGGAGGGTGCTGGAGCTCCACACTTCCATAGGCAGGGAGGGTGCTGGAGCTCCACACTTCCATAGGCAGGGAGGGTGCTGGAGCTCCACACTTCCATAGGCAGGGAGGGTGCTGGAGCTCCACACTTCCATAGGCAGGGAGGGTGCTGGAGCTCCACACTTCCATAGGCAGGGAGGGTGCTGGAGCTCCACACTTCCATAGGCAGGGAGGGTGCTGGAGCTCCACACTTCCATAGGCAGGGAGGGTGCTGGAGCTCCACACTTCCATAGGCAGGGAGGGTGCTGGAGCTCCACACTTCCATAGGCAGGGAGGGTGCTGGAGCTCCACACTTCCATAGGCAGGGAGGGTGCTGGAGCTCCACACTTCCATAGGCAGGGAGGGTGCTGGAGCTCCACACTTCCATAGGCAGGGAGGGTGCTGGAGCTCCACACTTCCATAGGCAGGGAGGGTGCTGGAGCTCCACACTTCCATAGGCAGGGAGGGTGCTGGAGCTCCACACTTCCATAGGCAGGGAGGGTGCTGGAGCTCCACACTTCCATAGGCAGGGAGGGTGCTGGAGCTCCACACTTCCATAGGCAGGGAGGGTGCTGGAGCTCCACACTTCCATAGGCAGGGAGGGTGCTGGAGCTCCACACTTCCATAGGCAGGGAGGGTGCTGGAGCTCCACACTTCCATAGGCAGGGAGGGTGCTGGAGCTCCACACTTCCATAGGCAGGGAGGGTGCTGGAGCTCCACACTTCCATAGGCAGGGAGGGTGCTGGAGCTCCACACTTCCATAGGCAGGGAGGGTGCTGGAGCTCCACACTTCCATAGGCAGGGAGGGTGCTGGAGCTCCACACTTCCATAGGCAGGGAGGGTGCTGGAGCTCCACACTTCCATAGGCAGGGAGGGTGCTGGAGCTCCACACTTCCATAGGCAGGGAGGGTGCTGGAGCTCCACACTTCCATAGGCAGGGAGGGTGCTGGAGCTCCACACTTCCATAGGCAGGGAGGGTGCTGGAGCTCCACACTTCCATAGGCAGGGAGGGTGCTGGAGCTCCACACTTCCAGCCACGGAGCATGCTGGCACTTCCACCTTGCTTGCTAAGTCGGCGTGATCTTGCCCAAAAAGTCCCTCCTCACCTCCAGCTGGAAGTGGAAAAAAATCCTCCACCTGCTTGGCCGAGGTTCTGGAAGCCAGCAGCTCGCAGAATGTTGCCAAAGTTTCACTGGAAGGAAAAGAAAAGAGAAGACCGAGTGCGCATTTCACCTACCGCCGAATGTCCACAAGAGGGAAGTGTCACTCCGTCGCAGAATCTGCGCCGACGCACTCGGCACCCTTCGAATTTATGGTGCCGGTGCGGGTGTTCTGGGTGCAAAAAGGCCGCCCAAGTGGTAGAAAAAAATCAGACTTCGTCTCTTAGGTCGAAATTAATGCCAAGTTTTGAAATGCGCTGGCAGGGGTGGACCAGGGCCCGTTAGAAGTGCTTAGCCGAGGTCCTGGAAGCCTAACCCGGCGTGATCTTGTGCAAAAAGCCGCTGCTGAGCTCCAGCTGGAAGTGTAAAAAGAACCGGGCTGGATCAAAAAAAGAACCGGGCGGCCCGTTAAAATTGCTTAGCCGAGGTCCTGGAACCCTAACCCGGCGTGATCTTGTGCAAAAAGCCGCTGCTGAGCTCCAGCTGGAAGTGTAAAAAGAACCGGGCTGGTTCAAAAAAAGAACCGGGCGACCCGTTAGAAGTGCTTAGCCGAGGTCCTGGAAGCCTAACCCGGCGTGATCTTGTGCAAAAAGCCGCTGCTGAGCTCCAGCTGGAAGTGGAAAAAGAACCGGGCTGGATCAAAAAAGAACCGGGCGACCCGTTAAAATTGCTTAGCCGAGGTCCTGGAAGCCTAACACGGCGTGTTCTTGTGCAAAAAGCCGCTCCCGAGCTCCAGCTGGAAGTGTAAAAAGAACCAGGCTGGATAAAAAAAAGAACCGGGCTGGATCAAAAAAGAACCGGGCGACCCGTTAAAATTGCTTAGCCGAGGTCCTGGAAGCCTAACACGGCGTGATCTTGTGCAAAAAGCCGCTCCCGAGCTCCAGCTGGAAGTGTAAAAAGAACCGGGCTGGATAAAAAAAGAACCGGGCTGGATCAAAAAAGAACCGGGCGGCCCGTTAAAATTGCTTAGCCGAGGTCCTGGAAGCCTAACACGGCGTGATCTTGTGCAAAAAGCCGCTCCCGAGCTCCAGCTGGAAGTGTAAAAAGAACCGGGCTGGATAAAAAAAAGAACCGGGCTGGATCAAAAAAGAACCGGGCGACCCGTTAAAATTGCTTAGCCGAGGTCCTGGAAGCCTAACACGGCGTGTTCTTGTGCAAAAAGCCGCTCCCGAGCTCCAGCTGGAAGTGTAAAAAGAACCAGGCTGGATAAAAAAAAGAACCGGGCTGGATCAAAAAAGAACCGGGCGACCCGTTAAAATTGCTTAGCCGAGGTCCTGGAAGCCTAACACGGCGTGATCTTGTGCAAAAAGCCGCTCCCGAGCTCCAGCTGGAAGTGTAAAAAGAACCGGGCTGGATAAAAAAAGAACCGGGCTGGATCAAAAAAGAACCGGGCGACCCGTTAAAATTGCTTAGCCGAGGTCCTGGAAGCCTAACACGGCGTGATCTTGTGCAAAAAGCCGCTCCCGAGCTCCAGCTGGAAGTGTAAAAAGAACCAGGCTGGATAAAAAAAAGAACCGGGCTGGATCAAAAAAGAACCGGGCGACCCGTTAAAATTGCTTAGCCGAGGTCCTGGAAGCCTAACACGGCGTGTTCTTGTGCAAAAAGCCGCTCCCAAGCTCCAGCTGGAAGTGTAAAAAGAACCAGGCTGGATAAAAAAAAGAACCGGGCTGGATCAAAAAAGAACCGGGCGACCCGTTAAAATTGCTTAGCCGAGGTCCTGGAAGCCTAACACGGCGTGATCTTGTGCAAAAAGCCGCTCCCGAGCTCCAGCTGGAAGTGTAAAAAGAACCGGGCTGGATAAAAAAAGAACCGGGCTGGATCAAAAAAGAACCGGGCGACCCGTTAAAATTGCTTAGCCGAGGTCCTGGAAGCCTAACACGGCGTGATCTTGTGCAAAAAGCCGCTCCCGAGCTCCAGCTGGAAGTGTAAAAAGAACCAGGCTGGATAAAAAAAAGAACCGGGCTGGATCAAAAAAGAACCGGGCGACCCGTTAAAATTGCTTAGCCGAGGTCCTGGAAGCCTAACACGGCGTGATCTTGTGCAAAAAGCCGCTCCCGAGCTCCAGCTGGAAGTGTAAAAAGAACCGGGCTGGATAAAAAAAAGAACCGGGCTGGATCAAAAAAGAACCGGGCGACCCGTTAAAATTGCTTAGCCGAGGTCCTGGAAGCCTAACACGGCGTGTTCTTGTGCAAAAAGCCGCTCCCGAGCTCCAGCTGGAAGTGTAAAAAGAACCAGGCTGGATAAAAAAAAGAACCGGGCTGGATCAAAAAAGAACCGGGCGACCCGTTAAAATTGCTTAGCCGAGGTCCTGGAAGCCTAACACGGCGTGATCTTGTGCAAAAAGCCGCTCCCGAGCTCCAGCTGGAAGTGTAAAAAGAACCGGGCTGGATAAAAAAAAAGAACCGGGCTGGATCAAAAAAGAACCGGGCGACCCGTTAAAATTGCTTAGCCGAGGTCCTGGAAGCCTAACACGGCGTGTTCTTGTGCAAAAAGCCGCTCCCGAGCTCCAGCTGGAAGTGTAAAAAGAACCAGGCTGGATAAAAAAAAGAACCGGGCTGGATCAAAAAAGAACCGGGCGACCCGTTAAAATTGCTTAGCCGAGGTCCTGGAAGCCTAACACGGCGTGATCTTGTGCAAAAAGCCGCTCCCGAGCTCCAGCTGGAAGTGTAAAAAGAACCGGGCTGGATAAAAAAAAGAACCGGGCTGGATCAAAAAAAGAACCGGGCGACCCGTTAAAATTGCTTAGCCGAGGTCCTGGAAGCCTAACACGGCGTGTTCTTGTGCAAAAAGCCGCTCCCGAGCTCCAGCTGGAAGTGTAAAAAGAACCGGGCTGGATAAAAAAAAGAACCGGGCTGGATCAAAAAAGAACCGGGCGACCCGTTAAAATTTCTTAGCCGAGGTCCTGGAAGCCTAACACGGCGTGTTGTTGTGCAAAAAGCCGCTCCCGAGCTCCAGCTGGAAGTGTAAAAAGAACCAGGCTGGATAAAAAAAAGAACCGGGCTGGATCAAAAAAGAACCGGGCGACCCGTTAAAATTGCTGAGCCGAGGTCCTGGAAGCCTAACACGGCGTGATCTTGTGCAAAAAGCCGCTCCCGAGCTCCAGCTGGAAGTGTAAAAAGAACCGGGCTGGATAAAAAAAAGAACCGGGCTGGATCAAAAAAGAACCGGGGGACCCGTTAAAATTGCTTAGCCGAGGTCCTGGAAGCCTAACACGGCGTGATCTTGTGCAAAAAGCCGCTGCCGAGCTCCAGCTGGAAGTGTAAAAAGAACCGGGCTGGATAAAAAAAGAACCGGGCTGGATCAAAAAAAGAACCGGGCGACCCGTTAAAATTGCTTAGCCGAGGTCCTGGAAGCCTAACACGGCGTGATCTTGCCCGAAATTCGGCCTCTATACTTCCATTTTAGGTACCAGGCGCTCATAGTGTGTTGGTCCCACTAGTCAGTGTACTGGTCCCACTCGCTAGTGTACTGGTCCCCCTAGTCAGTGTACTCATCCAGTTACCCCCCGTTTTCCAAAACACCATCGGCACGTATAAGGGGGGGACTCCTGAGAGAGATGAGGTATATGGCAGCGCAACACCAATCCGCTCCGCGCTGGTTCCCATGTCGGCTACGGATGAATAAAACCAGCCTGTCCCCCCTGGAGCTCACGAGACACGGAATTTTTTCTAAGTGCCAACGGCTCTTCCGAGCAAACGTGTCCGCTCCGGCTGGTTCCCCCGTCGGCCTCGAATGACGAAAAATGCCGGTCTCCGCCCGGAGCTCACGACAAACGAAAAATTTTCTAAGTGCCAACGGCACTAGCGAGCGAATGTGTCCGCTCGGCGCTGGTTCCCGGGTCGAACCCGGAAGACGAAAAACGCCGGTCTCCGCCCGGAGCTCATGACAAACGAAAAATTTTCTAAGTGCCAACGGCACTAGCGAGCGAATGTGTCCGCTCGGCGCTGGTTCCCGGGTCGAACCCGGAAGACGAAAAACGCCGGTCTCCGCCCGGAGCTCATGACAAACGAAAAATTTTCTAAGTGCCAACGGCACTAGCGAGCGAATGTGTCCGCTCGGCGCTGGTTCCCGGGTCGAACCCGGAAGACGAAAAACGCCGGTCTCCGCCCGGAGCTCATGACAAACGAAAAATTTTCTAAGTGCCAACGGCACTAGCGAGCGAATGTGTCCGCTCGGCGCTGGTTCCCGGGTCGAACCCGGAAGACGAAAAACGCCGGTCTCCGCCCGGAGCTCATGACAAACGAAAAATTTTCTAAGTGCCAACGGCACTAGCGAGCGAATGTGTCCGCTCGGCGCTGGTTCCCGGGTCGAACCCGGAAGACGAAAAACGCCGGTCTCCGCCCGGAGCTCATGACAAACGAAAAATTTTCTAAGTGCCAACGGCACTAGCGAGCGAATGTGTCCGCTCGGCGCTGGTTCCCGGGTCGAACCCGGAAGACGAAAAACGCCGGTCTCCGCCCGGAGCTCATGACAAACGAAAAATTTTCTAAGTGCCAACGGCACTAGCGAGCGAATGTGTCCGCTCGGCGCTGGTTCCCGGGTCGGACCCGGAAGACGAAAAACGCCGGTCCTCGCCTGGAGGTCCCAGCAAAATCGGCGAAAAAACGACTAAGTGTCAACTTTCGAAAAAACGGCTAAGTGTCGACTTTCGAAAAAACGGCTAAGTGTCAACTTTCGAAAAAACGGCTAAGTGTCAACTTTCGAAAAAACGACTAAGTGCCCACGGCTCTGCGGGGCTTGTGAGTCCGCCCCGCGCCGGTTCGGCGGTCGGCCTCAAAAAGCAAAAAATCAGCCTCTCTCCCTGGAGCTCACCAAAAATTTGTCGAAATTTTTCTAAGTTCTCCTCGAGGTACCAGGGGGTGAGGTACCCGGGCTAAGGTGCAGTACCTTTTTTGGTCTTCAGGTGCGCCAGAGTACAATGAAATGGTCCCAGTAGTCAGTGTACTCATCGACTTTCCCCCCGTTTTCCAAAGCACCTCGTTTACGAGTATGGAGGAGATGGTGCTGGTCTCCCCACGGCGTCGGACACGCCGTCCTCGACAGCACAAGGTCGGATAGAAGACCTGGAAAGCGCCGTGGCACGCGCTGGAGGTGGGCACTTTGGCGAAAAAACGACTAAGTGTCAACTTTCGAAAAAACGACTAAGTGTCAACTTTCGAAAAAACGGCTAAGTGTCAACTTTCGAAAAAACGACTAAGTGTCACCTCTCTGAAAAAATGGCAAAGTGTCGCCTCTCTGAAAATTTTCTAAGTGCCCACGGCTCTGCGGGCTCGTGCATCCGAGCCGCGCCGGTTCTGCAACCGGCCTAGAATGACGAAAAATAACGGTCTCCTCCTGGAGCTCACAGCCAATTGTGGCGAAAAAGTGGCAAAGTGCCCACGGCTCTGCGGGCTCGTGCATCCGAGCCGCGCCGGTTCTGCAACCGGCCTAGAATGACGAAAAATAACGGTCTCCTCCTGGAGCTCACAGCCAATTGTGGCGAAAAAGTGGCAAAGTGCCCACGGCTCTGCGGGCTCGTGCATCCGACCCGCGCCGGTTCTGCAGCCGGCCTAGAATGACGAAAAATAACGGTCTCCTCCTGGAGCTCACAGCCAACTTGGCAAAAAGTTTCTAAGTGCCCACGGCCCTGCCGAGCTTTGGCGTCCGCCCAGCGCCGGTTCCGCAGTCGGCCTCCAATGACGAAAAATAACGGTCTCCTCCTGGAGCTCACAGCCAACTTGGCAAAAAGTTTCTAAGTGCCCACGGCCCTGCCGAGCTTTGGCGTCCGCCCAGCGCCGGTTCCGCAGTCGGCCTCGAATGACGAAAAATAACGGTCTCCTCCTGGAGCTCACAGCCAACTTGGCAAAAAGTTTCTAAGTGCCCACGGCCCTGCCGAGCTTTGGCGTCCGCCCAGCGCCGGTTCCGCAGTCGGCCTCGAATGACGAAAAATAACGGTCTCCTCCTGGAGCTCACAGCCAACTTGGCAAAAAGTTTCTAAGTGCCCACGGCCCTGCCGAGCTTTGGCGTCCGCTCAGCGCCGGTTCCGCAGTCGGCCTCGAATGACGAAAAATAACGGTCTCCTCCTGGAGCTCACAGCCAACTTGGCAAAAAGTTTCTAAGTGCCCACGGCCCTGCCGAGCTTTGGCGTCCGCCCAGCGCCGGTTCCGCAGTCGGCCTCGAATGACGAAAAATAACGGTCTCCTCCTGGAGCTCACAGCCAATTGTGGCGAAAAAGTGGCAAAGTGCCCACGGCTCTGCGGGCTCGTGCATCCGACCCGCGCCGGTTCTGCAGCCGGCCTAGAATGACGAAAAATAACGGTCTCCTCCTGGAGCTCACAGCCAACTTGGCAAAAAGTTTCTAAGTGCCCACGGCCCTGCCGAGCTTTGGCGTCCGCCCAGCGCCGGTTCCGCAGTCGGCCTCGAATGACGAAAAATGACGGTCTCCTCCTGGAGCTCACAGCCAACTTGGCAAAAAGTTTCTAAGTGCCCACGGCCCTGCCGAGCTTTGGCGTCCGCCCAGCGCCGGTTCCGCAGTCGGCCTCGAATGACGAAAAATGACGGTCTCCTCCTGGAGCTCACAGCCAACTTGGCAAAAAGTTTCTAAGTGCCCACGGCCCTGCCGAGCTTTGGCGTCCGCCCAGCGCCGGTTCCGCAGTCGGCCTCGAATGACGAAAAATGACGGTCTCCTCCTGGAGCTCACAGCCAACTTGGCAAAAAGTTTCTAAGTGTCACATCTCTGAAAAAACGGCTAAGTGTCGACTTTCGAAAAAACGGCTAAGTGTCAACTTTCGAAAAAACGGCTAAGTGTCGCCTCTCTGAAAAAACGGCAAAGTGTCAACTTTCGAAAAAACGACAGAGTGTCGCCTCTCTGAAAAAACGACTAAGTGTCGACTCTGAGAAAATGGCAAAGTGCCCACGGCTCTGCGGGCTCGTGCATCCGACCCGCGCCGGTTCCCCAGCCGGCCTGAAATAAGGCAAAACCAGCCTCTCCGCCTGGAGCTCAGAGCCAACTTGGCGAATATTTTCTAAGTGCCCACGGCTCTGCGTGGCTACGGCGTCTGCCCAGCGCCGGTTCCTGGGTCGAACCCCGAGGACGAGGAATGCCGGTCTCCGCCTGGAGGTCCCAGCTTAATCGGCGAAAATTTTCTAAGTGCCCACGGCTCTGCCGGGCTCGTGCATCCGACCCGCGCCGGTTCCCCAGCCGGCCTGAAATAAGGCAAAACCAGGCTCTCCCCCTGGAGCTCAGAGCCAATTGTGGCGAAAAAACGACTAAGTGTCAACTTTCGAAAAAACGACTAAGTGTCAACTTTCCAAAAAAACGGCTAAGTGTCGACTTTCGAAAAAACGGCTAAGTGTCAACTTTCGAAAAAACGACTAAGTGTCGCCTCTGAAAAAACGACTAAGTGTCGCCTCTCTGAAAAAACGACTAAGTGCCCACGGCTCTGGGGGGCTTGTGAGTCCGCCCCGCGCCGGTTCGGCGGTCGGCCTCAAAAAGCGAAAAATCAGCCTCTCTCCCTGGAGCTCACCAAAAATTTGTCGAAATTTTTCTAAGTTCTCCTCGAGGTACCAGGGGGTGAGGTACCCGGGCTAAGGTGCAGTACCTTTTTTGGTCTTCAGGTGCGCCAGAGTACAATGAAATGGTCCCAGTAGTCAGTGTACTCATCGACTTTCCCCCCGTTTTCCAAAGCACCCCGTTTACGAGTATGGAGGAGATGGTGCTGGTCTCCCCACGGCGTCGGACACGCCGTCCTCGACAGCACAAGGTCGGATAGAAGACCTGAAAAGCGCCGTGGCACGCGCTGGAGGTGTCACTGTGGCGAAAAAGTGACTAAGTGTCAACTTTCGAAAAAACGGCTAAGTGTCAACTTTCGAAAAAACGGCTAAGTGTCAACTTTCGAAAAAACGGCTAAGTGTCACCTCTCTGAAAAAACGGCAAAGTGTCAACTTTCGAAAAAACGACTAAGTGTCAACTTTCGAAAAAACGACTAAGTGTCACCTCTCTGAAAAAATGGCAAAGTGTCAACTGCGAATGTGGTGGTGCATGGAAGGAAGTGGAGGACGGCCGCCTCCTTAAACACAGGCCGAAGAGGAGCGTCAGGGCCGGCTCCTTAAACACGGACCGAGTGTCGCCCTTAACACAGACCAAGCGGAGGACGGCCGCCTCCCTAAATACAGGCCGAACCGGAGCGCGAGGGCCGCTCCTTAAACACGGACCGAGTGTCGCCCTTAACACAGACCAAGGGGAGGACGGCCGCCTCCTTAAACACAGGCCGGAGAGGAGCGTCAGGGCCAGGCTCCTCAAACATGGACCGAGTGTCGCCCTTAACACAGACCAAGGGGAGGACGGCCGCCTCCTTAAACACAGGCCGGAGAGGAGCGTCAGGGCCAGGCTCCTCAAACATGGACCGAGTGTCGCCCTTAACACAGACCAAGGGGAGGACGGCCGCCTCCTTAAACACAGGCCGGAGAGGAGCGTCAGGGCCAGGCTCCTCAAACATGGACCGAGTGTCGCCCTTAACACAGACCAAGGGGAGGACGGCCGCCTCCTTAAACACAGGCCGGAGAGGAGCGTCAGGGCCAGGCTCCTCAAACATGGACCGAGTGTCGCCCTTAACACGGACCAAGGGGAGGACGGCCGCCTCCTTAAACACAGGCCGGAGAGGAGCGTCAGGGCCAGGCTCCTCAAACATGGACCGAGTGTCGCCCTTAACACGGACCAAGGGGAGGACGGCCGCCTCCTTAAACACAGGCCGGAGAGGAGCGTCAGGGCCAGGCTCCTCAAACATGGACAGAGTGTCGCCCTTAACACAGACCAAGCGGAGGACGGCCGCCTCCCTAAATACAGGCCGAACCGGAGCGCGAGTGTCGCTCCTTAAACACGGACCGAGTGGAGGACGGCCGCCTCCTTAAACACAGGCCGAACAAAATGACACAAAGTGTCAACTGCGAATGTTGTCCATCCAAGGAAGGAGCGTGATGCCCGGCCGGCTCCTTAAACACAGGCCGAGAGTCGCCCCGGACGGTCCGCCTCGCGGCGCCCGTCTGCTCGGATAAAATGACACAAAGTGTCAACTACGAATGTTGTCCATCCAAGGAGGGAGCGTGATGCCCGGCCGGCTCCGAAAACACAGGCCGAGAGTCGCCCCGGACGGTCCGCCTCGCGGCGCCCGTCTGCTCGGATAAAATGACACAAAGTGTCAACTGCGAATGTTGTCCATCCAAGGAAGGAGCGTGATGCCCGGCCGGCTCCTTAAACACAGGCCGAGAGTCGCCCCGGACGGTCCGCCTCGCGGCGCCCGTCTGCTCGGATAAAATGACACAAAGTGTCAACTACGAATGTTGTCCATCCAAGGAGGGAGCGTGATGCCCGGCCGGCTCCGAAAACACAGGCCGAGAGTCGCCCCGGACGGTCCGCCTCGCGGCGCCCGTCTGCTCGGATAAAATGACACAAAGTGTCAACTGCGAATGTTGTCCATCCAAGGAAGGAGCGTGATGCCCGGCCGGCTCCTTAAACACAGGCCGAGAGTCGCCCCGGACGGTCCGCCTCGCGGCGCCCGCCCGCTCGGATAAAATGACACAAAGTGTCAACTACGAATGTTGTCCATCCAAGGAAGGAGCGTGATGCCCGGCCGGCTCCTTAAACACAGGCCGAGAGTCGCCCCGGACGGTCGCCTCGCGGCGCCCGTCTGCTCGGATAAAATGACACAAAGTGTCAACTACGAATGTTGTCCATCCAAGGAGGGAGCGTGATGCCCGGCCGGCTCCGAAAACACAGGCCGAGAGTCGCCCCGGACGGTCCGCCTCGCGGCGCCCGTCTGCTCGGATAAAATGACACAAAGTGTCAACTGCGAATGTTGTCCATCCAAGGAAGGAGCGTGATGCCCGGCCGGCTCCTTAAACACAGGCCGAGAGTCGCCCCGGACGGTCCGCCTCGCGGCGCCCGCCCGCTCGGATAAAATGACACAAAGTGTCAACTACGAATGTTGTCCATCCAAGGAGGGAGCGTGAGGCCCGGCCGGCTCCGAAAACACAGGCCGAGAGTCGCCCCGGACGGTCCGCCTCTCGAGGCGCCCGCCCGCTCGGATAAAATGACACAAAGTGTCAACTACGAATGTTGTCCATCCAAGGAGGGAGCGTGATGCCCGGCCGGCTCCGAAAACACAGGCCGAGAGTCGCCCCGGACGGTCCGCCTCTCGAGGCGCCCGTCT
>NW_028232143.1:0-154292 GCF_054491065.1 Syngnathus leptorhynchus | reverse complement strand
GCACGTTTTCTGAAATGCCGCTCTCCCGTCACTCTGGTTAAAGTGTTATGAAAAAAAAGGCTGTTGGGGGCTAGGGAGTATCGAGTTGATCATTATACATGAAGAAATAACCAATTTCATCGTTTGGTTTATGTTTTACACGCGTTTTAATTTTTATTGCCGAAATCGCTTTTTCTCGCCGAGATAAGCACGTTTTCTGAAATGCCGCTCTCCCGTCACTCTGGTTAAAGTGTTATGAAAAAAAAGGCTGTTGGGGGCTAGGGAGTATCGAGTTGATCATTATACATGAAGAAATAACCAATTTCATCGTTTGGTTTATGTTTTACACGCGTTTTAAATTTTATTGCCGAAATCGCTTTTTCTCGCCGAGATAAGCACGTTTTCTGAAATGCCGCTCTCCCGTCACTCTGGTTAAAGTGTTATGAAAAAAAAGGCTGTTGGGGGCTAGGGAGTATCGAGTTGATCATTATACATGAAGAAATAACCAATTTCATCGTTTGGTTTATCTTTTACACGCGTTTTAAATTTTATTGCCGAAATCGCTTTTTCTCGCCGAGATAAGCACGTTTTCTGAAATGCCGCTCTCCCGTCACTCTGGTTAAAGTGTTATGAAAAAAAAGGCTGTTGGGGGCTAGGGAGTATCGAGTTGATCATTATACATGAAGAAATAACCAATTTCATCGTTTGGTTCATGTTTTACACGCGTTTTAAATTTTATTGCTGAAATCGCTTTTTCTCGCCGAGATAAGCACGTTTTCTGAAATGCCGCTCTCCCGTCACTCTGGTTAAAGTGTTATGAAAAAAAAGGCTGTTGGGGGCTAGGGAGTATCGAGTTGATCATTATACATGAAGAAATAACCAATTTCATCGTTTGGTTTATGTTTTACACGCGTTTTAAATTTTATTGCCGAAATCGCTTTTTCTCGCCGAGATAAGCACGTTTTCTGAAATGCCGCTCTCCCGTCACTCTGGTTAAAGTGTTATGAAAAAAAAGGCTGTTGGGGGCTAGGGAGTATCGAGTTGATCATTATACATGAAGAAATAACCAATTTCATCGTTTGGTTTATGTTTTACACGCGTTTTAAATTTTATTGCCGAAATCGCTTTTTCTCGCCGAGATAAGCACGTTTTCTGAAATGCCGCTCTCCCGTCACTCTGGTTAAAGTGTTATGAAAAAAAAGGCTGTTGGGGGCTAGGGAGTATCGAGTTGATCATTATACATGAAGAAATAACCAATTTCATCGTTTGGTTTATGTTTTACACGCGTTTTAAATTTTATTGCCGAAATCGCTTTTTCTCGCCGAGATAAGCACGTTTTCTGAAATGCCGCTCTCCCGTCACTCTGGTTAAAGTGTTATGAAAAAAAAGGCTGTTGGGGGCTAGGGAGTATCGAGTTGATCATTATACATGAAGAAATAACCAATTTCATCGTTTGGTTTATGTTTTACACGCGTTTTAAATTTTATTGCCGAAATCGCTTTTTCTCGCCGAGATAAGCACGTTTTCTGAAATGCCGCTCTCCCGTCACTCTGGTTAAAGTGTTATGAAAAAAAAGGCTGTTGGGGGCTAGGGAGTATCGAGTTGATCATTATACATGTATAAATAACCAATTTCATCGTTTGGTTTATGTTTTACACGCGTTTTAAATTTTATTGCCGAAATCGCTTTTTCTCGCCGAGATAAGCACGTTTTCTGAAATGCCGCTCTCCCGTCACTCTGGTTAAAGTGTTATGAAAAAAAAGGCTGTTGGGGGCTAGGGAGTATCGAGTTGATCATTATACATGAAGAAATAACCAATTTCATCGTTTGGTTTATGTTTTACACGCGTTTTAAATTTTATTGCCGAAATCGCTTTTTCTCGCCGAGATAAGCACGTTTTCTGAAATGCCGCTCTCCCGTCACTCTGGTTAAAGTGTTATGAAAAAAAAGGCTGTTGGGGGCTAGGGAGTATCGAGTTGATCATTATACATGAAGAAATAACCAATTTCATCGTTTGGTTTATGTTTTACACGCGTTTTAAATTTTATTGCCGAAATCGCTTTTTCTCGCCGAGATAAGCACGTTTTCTGAAATGCCGCTCTCCCGTCACTCTGGTTAAAGTGTTATGAAAAAAAAAGGCTGTTGGGGGCTAGGGAGTATCGAGTTGATCATTATACATGAAGAAATAACCAATTTCATCGTTTGGTTTATGTTTTACACGCGTTTTAAATTTTATTGCCGAAATCGCTTTTTCTCGCCGAGATAAGCACGTTTTCTTAAATGCCGCTCTCCCGTTACTCTGGTTAAAGTGTTATGAAAAAAAAGGCTGTTGGGGGCTAGGGAGTATCGAGTTGATCATTATACATGAAGAAATAACCAATTTCATCGTTTGGTTTATGTTTTACACGCGTTTTAAATTTTATTGCCGAAATCGCTTTTTCTCGCCGAGATAAGCACGTTTTCTGAAATGCCGCTCTCCCGTCACTCTGGTTAAAGTGTTATGAAAAAAAAGGCTGTTGGGGGCTAGGGAGTATCGAGTTGATCATTATACATGAAGAAATAACCAATTTCATCGTTTGGTTTATGTTTTACACGCGTTTTAAATTTTATTGCCGAAATCGCTTTTTCTCGCCGAGATAAGCACGTTTTCTGAAATGCCACTCTCCCGTCACTCTGGTTAAAGTGTTATGAAAAAAAAGGCTGTTGGGGGCTAGGGAGTATCGAGTTGATCATTATACATGAAGAAATAACCAATTTCATCGTTTGGTTTATGTTTTACACGCGTTTTAAATTTTATTGCCGAAATCGCTTTTTCTCGCCGAGATAAGCACGTTTTCTGAAATGCCGCTCTCCCGTCACTCTGGTTAAAGTGTTATGAAAAAAAAGGCTGTTGGGGGCTAGGGAGTATCGAGTTGATCATTATACATGAAGAAATAACCAATTTCATCGTTTGGTTTATGTTTTACACGCGTTTTAAATTTTATTGCCGAAATCGCTTTTTCTCGCCGAGATAAGCACGTTTTCTGAAATGCCGCTCTCCCGTCACTCTGGTTAAAGTGTTATGAAAAAAAAGGCTGTTGGGGGCTAGGGAGTATCGAGTTGATCATTATACATGAAGAAATAACCAATTTCATCGTTTGGTTTATGTTTTACACGCGTTTTAAATTTTATTGCCGAAATCGCTTTTTCTCGCCGAGATAAGCACGTTTTCTGAAATGCCACTCTCCCGTCACTCTGGTTAAAGTGTTATGAAAAAAAAGGCTGTTGGGGGCTAGGGAGTATCGAGTTGATCATTATACATGAAGAAATAACCAATTTCATCGTTTGGTTTATGTTTTACACGCGTTTTAAATTTTATTGCCGAAATCGCTTTTTCTCGCCGAGATAAGCACGTTTTCTGAAATGCCGCTCTCCCGTCACTCTGGTTAAAGTGTTATGAAAAAAAAGGCTGTTGGGGGCTAGGGAGTATCGAGTTGATCATTATATATGAAGAAATAACCAATTTCATCGTTTGGTTTATGTTTTACACGCGTTTTAAATTTTATTGCCGAAATCGCTTTTTCTCGCCGAGATAAGCACGTTTTCTGAAATGCCGCTTTCCCGTCACTCTGGTTAAAGTGTTATGAAAAAAAAGGCTGTTGGGGGCTAGGGAGTATCGAGTTGATCATTATACATGAAGAAATAACCAATTTCATCGTTTGGTTTATGTTTTACACGCTGCTTAGCTCCAGCTGGAAGTGTAAAAAGAACCGGATTGGTTTAAAAAAGAACCGGGCTGGTTAAAAAAAGAACCGGGCGACCCGGTAAAATTGCTTAGCCGGGGCTCTGGAAGCCTAACACGGCGTGATCTTGTCCAAAAAGCCGCTGCTGAGCTCCAGCTGGAAGTGTAAAAAGAACCGGGCTGGTTAAAAAAAAGAACCAGGCGACCCGGTAAAATTGCTTAGCCGGGGCTCTGGAAGCCTAACACGGCGTGATCTTGTCCAAAAAGCCGCTGCTGAGCTCCAGCTGGAAGTGTAAAAAGAACCGGGCTGGTTAAAAAAAAGAACCGGGCGGCCCGGTAAATTTGCTTAGCCAGGGTCCTGGAAGCATAACCCGGCGTGATACTGTGCAAAAAGCCGCTGCTGAGCTCCAGCTGGAAGTGTAAAAAGAACCGGGCTGGTTAAAAAAAGAACCGGGCTGGTTAAAAAAAAGAACCGGGCGACCCGGTAAAATTGCTTAGCCGGGGCTCTGGAAGCCTAACACGGCGTGATCTTGTCCAAAAAGCCGCTGCTGAGCTCCAGCTGGAAGTGTAAAAAGAACCGGGCTGGTTAAAAAAAAGAACCGGGCGACCCGGTAAAATTGCTTAGCCGGGGCTCTGGAAGCCTAACACGGCGTGATCTTGTCCAAAAAGCCGCTGCTGAGCTCCAGCTGGAAGTGTAAAAAGAACCGGGCTGGTTAAAAAAAAGAACCGGGCGACCCGGTAAAATTGCTTAGCCGGGGCTCTGGAAGCCTAACACGGCGTGATCTTGTCCAAAAAGCCGCTGCTGAGCTCCAGCTGGAAGTGTAAAAAGAACCGGGCTGGTTAAAAAAAAGAACCGGGCGGCCCGGTAAAATTGCTTAGCCAGGGTTCTGGAAGCATAACCCGGCGTGATACTGTGCAAAAAGCCGCTGCTGAGCTCCAGCTGGAAGTGTAAAAAGAACCGGGCTGGTTAAAAAAAGAACCGGGCTGGTTAAAAAAAGAACCGGGCGACCCGGTAAAATTGCTTAGCCGGGGCTCTGGAAGCCTAACACGGCGTGATCTTGTCCAAAAAGCCGCTGCTGAGCTCCAGCTGGAAGTGTAAAAAGAACCGGGCTGGTTAAAAAAAAGAACCGGGCGACCCGGTAAAATTGCTTAGCCGGGGCTCTGGAAGCCTAACACGGCGTGATCTTGTCCAAAAAGCCGCTGCTGAGCTCCAGCTGGAAGTGTAAAAAGAACCGGGCTGGTTAAAAAAAAGAACCGGGCGGCCCGGTAAAATTGCTTAGCCGGGGTCCTGGAAGCCTAACCCGGCGTGATACTGTGCAAAAAGCCGCTGCTGAGCTCCAGCTGGAAGTGTAAAAAGAACCGGGCTGGTTAAAAAAAAAAAAGAACCGGGCGACCCGGTAAAATTGCTTAGCCGGTGCTCTGGAAGCCTAACACGGCGTGATCTTGTCCAAAAAGCCGCTGCTGAGCTCCAGCTGGAAGTGCAAAAAGAACCAGGCTTGTTAAAAAAAAAGAACCGGGCGGCCCGTTAAAATTGCTTAGCCAGGGCTCTGGAAGCCTAACCAGGCGTGATCTTGTCCAAAAAGCCGCTCGTGAGCTCCAGCTGGAAGTGTAAAAAGAACCGGGCTGGTTAATAAAAAAAAAGAACTGGGCGGCCCGGTAAAATTGCTTAGCCGGGGCTCTGGAAGCCTAACACGGCGTGATCTTGTCCAAAAAGCCGCTCGTGAGCTCCAGCTGGAAGTGTAAAAAGAACCGGGCTGGTTCAAAAAAAGAACCGGGCGGCCCGGTAGAATTGCTTAGCCGAGGTCCTGGAAGCCTAACCCGGCGTGATCTTGCGCAAAAAGCCGCTGCTGAGCTCCAGCTGGAAGTGTAAAAAGAACCGGGCTGGTTCAAAAAAAGAACCGGGCGGCCCGGTAAAATTGCTTAGCCGGGGTCCTGGAAGCCTAACGCGGCGTGATCTTGCCCGAAAGTCGGCCTCTATACTTCCATATTAGGTACCAGGCGCTCAGAGCCAACTTGGCAAAAATGTTCTAAGTGCCCACGGCTCTGCGGGGATTGTGCGTCCGACCCGTGCCGGTTCTCCAGCCGGCCTAAAATAACGCAAAACCAGCCTCTCCCCCTGGAGCTCACAGCCAAAGGCGAAACTTTTCTAAGTGCCTACGGCTCTGCGGGCTTTTGAGTCTGCCCCGCGCCGGTTCGTCGGTCGGCCTCAAAAAGCGAAAAATCAGCCTCTCTCCCTGGAGCTCGACTCGAGTTGATTATTATACATGAAGAAATAACCAATTTCATCGTTTGGTTTATGTTTTACACGCGTTTTAAATTTTATTGCCGAAATCGCTTTTTCTCGCCGAGATAAGCACGTTTTCTGAAATGCCGCTCTCCCGTCACTCTGGTTAAAGTGTTATGAAAAAAAAGGCTGTTGGGGGCTAGGGAGTATCGAGTTGATCATTATACATGAAGAAATAACCAATTTCATCGTTTGGTTTATGTTTTACACGCGTTTTAAATTTTATTGCCGAAATCGCTTTTTCTCGCCGAGATAAGCACGTTTTCTGAAATGCCGCTCTCCCGTCACTCTGGTTAAAGTGTTATGAAAAAAAAGGCTGTTGGGGGCTAGGGAGTATCGAGTTGATCATTATACATGAAGAAATAACCAATTTCATCGTTTGGTTTATGTTTTACACGCGTTTTAAATTTTATTGCCGAAATCGCTTTTTCTCGCCGAGATAAGCACGTTTTCTGAAATGCCGCTCTCCCGTCACTCTGGTTAAAGTGTTATGAAAAAAAAGGCTGTTGGGGGCTAGGGAGTATCGAGTTGATCATTATACATGAAGAAATAACCAATTTCATCGTTTGGTTTATGTTTTACACGCGTTTTAAATTTTATTGCCGAAATCGCTTTTTCTCGCCGAGATAAGCACGTTTTCTGAAATGCCGCTCTCCCGTCACTCTGGTTAAAGTGTTATGAAAAAAAAGGCTGTTGGGGGCTAGGGAGTATCGAGTTGATCATTATACATGAAGAAATAACCAATTTCATCGTTTGGTTTATGTTTTACACGCGTTTTAAATTTTATTGCCGAAATCGCTTTTTCTCGCCGAGATAAGCACGTTTTCTGAAATGCCGCTCTCCCGTCACTCTGGTTAAAGTGTTATGAAAAAAAAGGCTGTTGGGGGCTAGGGAGTATCGAGTTGATCATTATACATGAAGAAATAACCAATTTCATCGTTTGGTTTATGTTTTACACGCGTTTTAAATTTTATTGCCGAAATCGCTTTTTCTCGCCGAGATAAGCACGTTTTCTGAAATGCCGCTCTCCCGTCACTCTTGTTAAAGTGTTATGAAAAAAAAGGCTGTTGGGGGCTAGGGAGTATCGAGTTGATCATTATACATGAAGAAATAACCAATTTCATCGTTTGGTTTATGTTTTACACGCGTTTTAAATTTTATTGCCGAAATCGCTTTTTCTCGCCGAGATAAGCACGTTTTCTGAAATGCCGCTCTCCCGTCACTCTGGTTAAAGTGTTATGAAAAAAAAGGCTGTTGGGGGCTAGGGAGTATCGAGTTGATCATTATACATGAAGAAATAACCAATTTCATCGTTTGGTTTATGTTTTACACGCGTTTTAAATTTTATTGCCGAAATCGCTTTTTCTCGCCGAGATAAGCACGTTTTCTGAAAAACCGCTCTCCCGTCACTCTGGTTAAAGTGTTATGAAAAAAAAGGCTGTTGGGGGCTAGGGAGTATCGAGTTGATCATTATACATGAAGAAATAACCAATTTCATCGTTTGGTTTATGTTTTACACGCGTTTTAAATTTTATTGCCGAAATCGCTTTTTCTCGCCGAGATAAGCACGTTTTCTGAAATGCCGCTCTCCTGTCACTCTGGTTAAAGTGTTATGAAAAAAAAGGCTGTTGGGGGCTAGGGAGTATCGAGTTGATCATTATATATGAAGAAATAACCAATTTCATCGTTTGGTTTATGTTTTACACGCGTTTTAAATTTTATTGCCGAAATCGCTTTTTCTCGCCGAGATAAGCACGTTTTCTGAAATGCCGCTTTCCCGTCACTCTGGTTAAAGTGTTATGAAAAAAAAGGCTGTTGGGGGCTAGGGAGTATCGAGTTGATCATTATACATGAAGAAATAACCAATTTCATCGTTTGGTTTATGTTTTACACGCTGCTGAGCTCCAGCTGGAAGTGTAAAAAGAACCGGATTGGTTTAAAAAAGAACCGGGCTGGTTAAAAAAAGAACCGGGCGACCCGGTAAAATTGCTTAGCCGGGGCTCTGGAAGCCTAACACGGCGTGATCTTGTCCAAAAAGCCGCTGCTGAGCTCCAGCTGGAAGTGTAAAAAGAACCGGGCTGGTTAAAAAAAAGAACCAGGCGACCCGGTAAAATTGCTTAGCCGGGGCTCTGGAAGCCTAACACGGCGTGATCTTGTCCAAAAAGCCGCTGCTGAGCTCCAGCTGGAAGTGTAAAAAGAACCGGGCTGGTTAAAAAAAAGAACCGGGCGGCCCGGTAAATTTGCTTAGCCAGGGTCCTGGAAGCATAACCCGGCGTGATACTGTGCAAAAAGCCGCTGCTGAGCTCCAGCTGGAAGTGTAAAAAGAACCGGGCTGGTTAAAAAAAGAACCGGGCTGGTTAAAAAAAAGAACCGGGCGACCCGGTAAAATTGCTTAGCCGGGGCTCTGGAAGCCTAACACGGCGTGATCTTGTCCAAAAAGCCGCTGCTGAGCTCCAGCTGGAAGTGTAAAAAGAACCGGGCTGGTTAAAAAAAAGAACCGGGCGACCCGGTAAAATTGCTTAGCCGGGGCTCTGGAAGCCTAACACGGCGTGATCTTGTCCAAAAAGCCGCTGCTGAGCTCCAGCTGGAAGTGTAAAAAGAACCGGGCTGGTTAAAAAAAAGAACCGGGCGACCCGGTAAAATTGCTTAGCCGGGGCTCTGGAAGCCTAACACGGCGTGATCTTGTCCAAAAAGCCGCTGCTGAGCTCCAGCTGGAAGTGTAAAAAGAACCGGGCTGGTTAAAAAAAAGAACCGGGCGGCCCGGTAAAATTGCTTAGCCAGGGTTCTGGAAGCATAACCCGGCGTGATACTGTGCAAAAAGCCGCTGCTGAGCTCCAGCTGGAAGTGTAAAAAGAACCGGGCTGGTTAAAAAAAGAACCGGGCTGGTTAAAAAAAGAACCGGGCGACCCGGTAAAATTGCTTAGCCGGGGCTCTGGAAGCCTAACACGGCGTGATCTTGTCCAAAAAGCCGCTGCTGAGCTCCAGCTGGAAGTGTAAAAAGAACCGGGCTGGTTAAAAAAAAGAACCGGGCGACCCGGTAAAATTGCTTAGCCGGGGCTCTGGAAGCCTAACACGGCGTGATCTTGTCCAAAAAGCCGCTGCTGAGCTCCAGCTGGAAGTGTAAAAAGAACCGGGCTGGTTAAAAAAAAGAACCGGGCGGCCCGGTAAAATTGCTTAGCCGGGGTCCTGGAAGCCTAACCCGGCGTGATACTGTGCAAAAAGCCGCTGCTGAGCTCCAGCTGGAAGTGTAAAAAGAACCGGGCTGGTTAAAAAAAAAAGAACCGGGCGACCCGGTAAAATTGCTTAGCCGGTGCTCTGGAAGCCTAACACGGCGTGATCTTGTCCAAAAAGCCGCTGCTGAGCTCCAGCTGGAAGTGCAAAAAGAACCGGGCTTGTTAAAAAAAAGAACCGGGCGGCCCGTTAAAATTGCTTAGCCAGGGCTCTGGAAGCCTAACCAGGCGTGATCTTGTCCAAAAAGCCGCTCGTGAGCTCCAGCTGGAAGTGTAAAAAGAACCGGGCTGGTTAAAAAAAAAGAACCGGGCGGCCCGGTAAAATTGCTTAGCCGGGGCTCTGGAAGCCTAACACGGCGTGATCTTGTCCAAAAAGCCGCTCGTGAGCTCCAGCTGGAAGTGTAAAAAGAACCGGGCTGGTTCAAAAAAAGAACCGGGCGGCCCGGTAGAATTGCTTAGCCGAGGTCCTGGAAGCCTAACCCGGCGTGATCTTGCGCAAAAAGCCGCTGCTGAGCTCCAGCTGGAAGTGTAAAAAGAACCGGGCTGGTTCAAAAAAAGAACCGGGCGGCCCGGTAAAATTGCTTAGCCGGGGTCCTGGAAGCCTAACGCGGCGTGATCTTGCCCGAAAGTCGGCCTCTATACTTCCATATTAGGTACCAGGCGCTCAGAGCCAACTTGGCAAAAATTTTCTAAGTGCCCACGGCTCTGCGGGGATTGTGCGTCCGACCCGTGCCGGTTCTCCAGCCGGCCTAAAATAACGCAAAACCAGCCTCTCCCCCTGGAGCTCACAGCCAAAGGCGAAACTTTTCTAAGTGCCTACGGCTCTGCGGGCTTTTGAGTCCGCCCCGCGCCGGTTCGTCGGTCGGCCTCAAAAAGCGAAAAATCAGCCTCTCTCCCTGGAGCTCGACTCGAGTTGATTATTATACATGAAGAAATAACCAATTTCATCGTTTGGTTTATGTTTTACACGCGTTTTAAATTTTATTGCCGAAATCGCTTTTTCTCGCCGAGATAAGCACGTTTTCTGAAATGCCGCTCTCCCGTCACTCTGGTTAAAGTGTTATGAAAAAAAAGGCTGTTGGGGGCTAGGGAGTATCGAGTTGATCATTATACATGAAGAAATAACCAATTTCATCGTTTGGTTTATGTTTTACACGCGTTTTAAATTTTATTGCCGAAATCGCTTTTTCTCGCCGAGATAAGCACGTTTTCTGAAATGCCGCTCTCCCGTCACTCTGGTTAAAGTGTTATGAAAAAAAAGGCTGTTGGGGGCTAGGGAGTATCGAGTTGATCATTATACATGAAGAAATAACCAATTTCATCGTTTGGTTTATGTTTTACACGCGTTTTAAATTTTATTGCCGAAATCGCTTTTTCTCGCCGAGATAAGCACGTTTTCTGAAATGCCGCTCTCCCGTCACTCTGGTTAAAGTGTTATGAAAAAAAAGGCTGTTGGGGGCTAGGGAGTATCGAGTTGATCATTATACATGAAGAAATAACCAATTTCATCGTTTGGTTTATGTTTTACACGCGTTTTAAATTTTATTGCCGAAATCGCTTTTTCTCGCCGAGATAAGCACGTTTTCTGAAATGCCGCTCTCCCGTCACTCTGGTTAAAGTGTTATGAAAAAAAAGGCTGTTGGGGGCTAGGGAGTATCGAGTTGATCATTATACATGAAGAAATAACCAATTTCATCGTTTGGTTTATGTTTTACACGCGTTTTAAATTTTATTGCCGAAATCGCTTTTTCTCGCCGAGATAAGCACGTTTTCTGAAATGCCGCTCTCCCGTCACTCTGGTTAAAGTGTTATGAAAAAAAAGGCTGTTGGGGGCTAGGGAGTATCGAGTTGATCATTATACATGAAGAAATAACCAATTTCATCGTTTGGTTTATGTTTTACACGCGTTTTAAATTTTATTGCCGAAATCGCTTTTTCTCGCCGAGATAAGCACGTTTTCTGAAATGCCGCTCTCCCGTCACTCTTGTTAAAGTGTTATGAAAAAAAAGGCTGTTGGGGGCTAGGGAGTATCGAGTTGATCATTATACATGAAGAAATAACCAATTTCATCGTTTGGTTTATGTTTTACACGCGTTTTAAATTTTATTGCCGAAATCGCTTTTTCTCGCCGAGATAAGCACGTTTTCTGAAATGCCGCTCTCCCGTCACTCTGGTTAAAGTGTTATGAAAAAAAAGGCTGTTGGGGGCTAGGGAGTATCGAGTTGATCATTATACATGAAGAAATAACCAATTTCATCGTTTGGTTTATGTTTTACACGCGTTTTAAATTTTATTGCCGAAATCGCTTTTTCTCGCCGAGATAAGCACGTTTTCTGAAAAACCGCTCTCCCGTCACTCTGGTTAAAGTGTTATGAAAAAAAAGGCTGTTGGGGGCTAGGGAGTATCGAGTTGATCATTATACATGAAGAAATAACCAATTTCATCGTTTGGTTTATGTTTTACACGCGTTTTAAATTTTATTGCCGAAATCGCTTTTTCTCGCCGAGATAAGCACGTTTTCTGAAATGCCGCTCTCCTGTCACTCTGGTTAAAGTGTTATGAAAAAAAAGGCTGTTGGGGGCTAGGGAGTATCGAGTTGATCATTATATATGAAGAAATAACCAATTTCATCGTTTGGTTTATGTTTTACACGCGTTTTAAATTTTATTGCCGAAATCGCTTTTTCTCGCCGAGATAAGCACGTTTTCTGAAATGCCGCTTTCCCGTCACTCTGGTTAAAGTGTTATGAAAAAAAAGGCTGTTGGGGGCTAGGGAGTATCGAGTTGATCATTATACATGAAGAAATAACCAATTTCATCGTTTGGTTTATGTTTTACACGCTGCTGAGCTCCAGCTGGAAGTGTAAAAAGAACCGGATTGGTTTAAAAAAGAACCGGGCTGGTTAAAAAAAGAACCGGGCGACCCGGTAAAATTGCTTAGCCGGGGCTCTGGAAGCCTAACACGGCGTGATCTTGTCCAAAAAGCCGCTGCTGAGCTCCAGCTGGAAGTGTAAAAAGAACCGGGCTGGTTAAAAAAAAGAACCAGGCGACCCGGTAAAATTGCTTAGCCGGGGCTCTGGAAGCCTAACACGGCGTGATCTTGTCCAAAAAGCCGCTGCTGAGCTCCAGCTGGAAGTGTAAAAAGAACCGGGCTGGTTAAAAAAAAGAACCGGGCGGCCCGGTAAATTTGCTTAGCCAGGGTCCTGGAAGCATAACCCGGCGTGATACTGTGCAAAAAGCCGCTGCTGAGCTCCAGCTGGAAGTGTAAAAAGAACCGGGCTGGTTAAAAAAAGAACCGGGCTGGTTAAAAAAAAGAACCGGGCGACCCGGTAAAATTGCTTAGCCGGGGCTCTGGAAGCCTAACACGGCGTGATCTTGTCCAAAAAGCCGCTGCTGAGCTCCAGCTGGAAGTGTAAAAAGAACCGGGCTGGTTAAAAAAAAGAACCGGGCGACCCGGTAAAATTGCTTAGCCGGGGCTCTGGAAGCCTAACACGGCGTGATCTTGTCCAAAAAGCCGCTGCTGAGCTCCAGCTGGAAGTGTAAAAAGAACCGGGCTGGTTAAAAAAAAGAACCGGGCGACCCGGTAAAATTGCTTAGCCGGGGCTCTGGAAGCCTAACACGGCGTGATCTTGTCCAAAAAGCCGCTGCTGAGCTCCAGCTGGAAGTGTAAAAAGAACCGGGCTGGTTAAAAAAAAGAACCGGGCGGCCCGGTAAAATTGCTTAGCCAGGGTTCTGGAAGCATAACCCGGCGTGATACTGTGCAAAAAGCCGCTGCTGAGCTCCAGCTGGAAGTGTAAAAAGAACCGGGCTGGTTAAAAAAAGAACCGGGCTGGTTAAAAAAAGAACCGGGCGACCCGGTAAAATTGCTTAGCCGGGGCTCTGGAAGCCTAACACGGCGTGATCTTGTCCAAAAAGCCGCTGCTGAGCTCCAGCTGGAAGTGTAAAAAGAACCGGGCTGGTTAAAAAAAAGAACCGGGCGACCCGGTAAAATTGCTTAGCCGGGGCTCTGGAAGCCTAACACGGCGTGATCTTGTCCAAAAAGCCGCTGCTGAGCTCCAGCTGGAAGTGTAAAAAGAACCGGGCTGGTTAAAAAAAAGAACCGGGCGGCCCGGTAAAATTGCTTAGCCGGGGTCCTGGAAGCCTAACCCGGCGTGATACTGTGCAAAAAGCCGCTGCTGAGCTCCAGCTGGAAGTGTAAAAAGAACCGGGCTGGTTAAAAAAAAAAAAAGAACCGGGCGACCCGGTAAAATTGCTTAGCCGGTGCTCTGGAAGCCTAACACGGCGTGATCTTGTCCAAAAAGCCGCTGCTGAGCTCCAGCTGGAAGTGCAAAAAGAACCAGGCTTGTTAAAAAAAAGAACCGGGCGGCCCGTTAAAATTGCTTAGCCAGGGCTCTGGAAGCCTAACCAGGCGTGATCTTGTCCAAAAAGCCGCTCGTGAGCTCCAGCTGGAAGTGTAAAAAGAACCGGGCTGGTTAAAAAAAAAGAACTGGGCGGCCCGGTAAAATTGCTTAGCCGGGGCTCTGGAAGCCTAACACGGCGTGATCTTGTCCAAAAAGCCGCTCGTGAGCTCCAGCTGGAAGTGTAAAAAGAACCGGGCTGGTTCAAAAAAAGAACCGGGCGGCCCGGTAGAATTGCTTAGCCGAGGTCCTGGAAGCCTAACCCGGCGTGATCTTGCGCAAAAAGCCGCTGCTGAGCTCCAGCTGGAAGTGTAAAAAGAACCGGGCTGGTTCAAAAAAAGAACCGGGCGGCCCGGTAAAATTGCTTAGCCGGGGTCCTGGAAGCCTAACGCGGCGTGATCTTGCCCGAAAGTCGGCCTCTATACTTCCATATTAGGTACCAGGCGCTCAGAGCCAACTTGGCAAAAATGTTCTAAGTGCCCACGGCTCTGCGGGGATTGTGCGTCCGACCCGTGCCGGTTCTCCAGCCGGCCTAAAATAACGCAAAACCAGCCTCTCCCCCTGGAGCTCACAGCCAAAGGCGAAACTTTTCTAAGTGCCTACGGCTCTGCGGGCTTTTGAGTCCGCCCCGCGCCGGTTCGTCGGTCGGCCTCAAAAAGCGAAAAATCAGCCTCTCTCCCTGGAGCTCGACTCGAGTTGATTATTATACATGAAGAAATAACCAATTTCATCGTTTGGTTTATGTTTTACACGCGTTTTAAATTTTATTGCCGAAATCGCTTTTTCTCGCCGAGATAAGCACGTTTTCTGAAATGCCGCTCTCCCGTCACTCTGGTTAAAGTGTTATGAAAAAAAAGGCTGTTGGGGGCTAGGGAGTATCGAGTTGATCATTATACATGAAGAAATAACCAATTTCATCGTTTGGTTTATGTTTTACACGCGTTTTAAATTTTATTGCCGAAATCGCTTTTTCTCGCCGAGATAAGCACGTTTTCTGAAATGCCGCTCTCCCGTCACTCTGGTTAAAGTGTTATGAAAAAAAAGGCTGTTGGGGGCTAGGGAGTATCGAGTTGATCATTATACATGAAGAAATAACCAATTTCATCGTTTGGTTTATGTTTTACACGCGTTTTAAATTTTATTGCCGAAATCGCTTTTTCTCGCCGAGATAAGCACGTTTTCTGAAATGCCGCTCTCCCGTCACTCTGGTTAAAGTGTTATGAAAAAAAAGGCTGTTGGGGGCTAGGGAGTATCGAGTTGATCATTATACATGAAGAAATAACCAATTTCATCGTTTGGTTTATGTTTTACACGCGTTTTAAATTTTATTGCCGAAATCGCTTTTTCTCGCCGAGATAAGCACGTTTTCTGAAATGCCGCTCTCCCGTCACTCTGGTTAAAGTGTTATGAAAAAAAAGGCTGTTGGAGGCTAGGGAGTATCGAGTTGATCATTATACATGAAGAAATAACCAATTTCATCGTTTGGTTTATGTTTTACACGCGTTTTAAATTTTATTGCCGAAATCGCTTTTTCTCGCCGAGATAAGCACGTTTTCTGAAATGCCGCTCTCCCGTCACTCTGGTTAAAGTGTTATGAAAAAAAAGGCTGTTGGGGGCTAGGGAGTATCGAGTTGATCATTATACATGAAGAAATAACCAATTTCATCGTTTGGTTTATGTTTTACACGCGTTTTAAATTTTATTGCCGAAATCGCTTTTTCTCGCCGAGATAAGCACGTTTTCTGAAATGCCGCTCTCCCGTCACTCTGGTTAAAGTGTTGTGAAAAAAAAGGCTGTTGGGGGCTAGGGAGTATCGAGTTGATCATTATACATGAAGAAATAACCAATTTCATCGTTTGGTTTATGTTTTACACGCGTTTTAAATTTTATTGCCGAAATCGCTTTTTCTCGCCGAGATAAGCACGTTTTCTGAAATGCCGCTCTCCCGTCACTCTGGTTAAAGTGTTATGAAAAAAAAGGCTGTTGGGGGCTAGGGAGTATCGAGTTGATCATTATACATGAAGAAATAACCAATTTCATCGTTTGGTTTATGTTTTACACGCGTTTTAAATTTTATTGCCGAAATCGCTTTTTCTCGCCGAGATAAGCACGTTTTCTGAAATGCCGCTCTCCCGTCACTCTGGTTAAAGTGTTATGAAAAAAAAGGCTGTTGGGGGCTAGGGAGTATCGAGTTGATCATTATACATGAAGAAATAACCAATTTCATCGTTTGGTTTATGTTTTACACGCGTTTTAAATTTTATTGCCGAAATCGCTTTTTCTCGCCGAGATAAGCACGTTTTCTGAAATGCCGCTCTCCCGTCACTCTGGTTAAAGTGTTATGAAAAAAAAGGCTGTTGCGGGCTAGGGAGTATCGAGTTGATCATTATACATGAAGAAATAACCAATTTCATCGTTTGGTTTATGTTTTACACGCGTTTTAAATTTTATTGCCGAAATCGCTTTTTCTCGCCGAGATAAGCACGTTTTCTGAAATGCCGCTCTCCCGTCACTCTGGTTAAAGTGTTATGAAAAAAAAGACTGTTGGGGGCTAGGGAGTATCGAGTTGATCGTTATACATGAAGAAATAACCAATTTCATCGTTTGGTTTATGTTTTACACGCGTTTTAAATTTTATTGCCGAAATCGCTTTTTCTCGCCGAGATAAGCACGTTTTCTGAAATGCCGCTCTCCCGTCACTCTGGTTAAAGTGTTATGAAAAAAAAGGCTGTTGGGGGCTAGGGAGTATCGAGTTGATCATTATACATGAAGAAATAACCAATTTCATCGTTTGGTTTATGTTTTACACGCGTTTTAATTTTTATTGCCGAAATCGCTTTTTCTCGCCGAGATAAGCACGTTTTCTAAAATGCCGCTCTCCCGTCACTCTGGTTAAAGTGTTATGAAAAAAAAGGCTGTTGGGGGCTAGGGAGTATCGAGTTGATCATTATACATGAAGAAATAACCAATTTCATCGTTTGGTTTATGTTTTACACGCGTTTTAAATTTTATTGCCGAAATCGCTTTTTCTCGCCGAGATAAGCACGTTTTCTGAAATGCCGCTCTCCCGTCACTCTGGTTAAAGTGTTATGAAAAAAAAGGCTGTTGGGGGCTAGGGAGTATCGAGTTGATCATTATACATGAAGAAATAACCAATTTCATCGTTTGGTTTATGTTTTACACGCGTTTTAAATTTTATTGCCGAAATCGCTTTTTCTCGCCGAGATAAGCACGTTTTCTGAAATGCCGCTCTCCCGTCACTCTGGTTAAAGTGTTATGAAAAAAAAGGCTGTTGGGGGCTAGGGAGTATCGAGTTGATCATTATACATGAAGAAATAACCAATTTCATCGTTTGGTTTATGTTTTACACGCGTTTTAAATTTTATTGCCGAAATCGCTTTTTCTCACCGAGATAAGCACGTTTTCTGAAATGCCGCTCTCCCGTCACTCTGGTTAAAGTGTTATGAAAAAAAAGGCTGTTGGGGGCTAGGGAGTATCGAGTTGATCATTATACATGAAGAAATAACCAATTTCATCGTTTGGTTTATGTTTTACACGCGTTTTAAATTTTATTGCCGAAATCGCTTTTTCTCGCCGAGATAAGCACGTTTTCTGAAATGCCGCTCTCCCGTCACTCTAGTTAAAGTGTTATGAAAAAAAAGGCTGTTGGGGGCTAGGGAGTATCGAGTTGATCATTATACATGAAGAAATAACCAATTTCATCGTTTGGTTTATGTTTTACACGCGTTTTAAATTTTATTGCCGAAATCGCTTTTTCTCGCCGAGATAAGCACGTTTTCTGAAATGCCGCTCTCCCGTCACTCTGGTTAAAGTGTTATGAAAAAAAAGGCTGTTGGGGGCTAGGGAGTATCGAGTTGATCATTATACATGAAGAAATAACCAATTTCATCGTTTGGTTTATGTTTTACACGCGTTTTAAATTTTATTGCCGAAATCGCTTTTTCTCGCCGAGATAAGCACGTTTTCTGAAATGCCACTCTCCCGTCACTCTGGTTAAAGTGTTATGAAAAAAAAGGCTGTTGGGGGCTAGGGAGTATCGAGTTGATCATTATACATGAAGAAATAACCAATTTCATCGTTTGGTTTATGTTTTACACGCGTTTTAAATTTTATTGCCGAAATCGCTTTTTCTCGCCGAGATAAGCACGTTTTCTGAAATGCCGCTATCCCGTCACTCTGGTTAAAGTGTTATGAAAAAAAAGGCTGTTGGGGGCTAGGGAGTATCGAGTTGATCATTATACATGAAGAAATAACCAATTTCATTGTTTGGTTTATGTTTTACACGCGTTTTAAATTTTATTGCCGAAATCGCTTTTTCTCGCCGAGATAAGCACGTTTTCTGAAATGCCGCTCTCCCGTCACTCTGGTTAAAGTGTTATGAAAAAAAAGGCTGTTGGGGGCTAGGGAGTATCGAGTTGATCATTATACATGAAGAAATAACCAATTTCATCGTTTGGTTTATGTTTTACACGCGTTTTAAATTTTATTGCCGAAATCGCTTTTTCTCGCCGAGATAAGCACGTTTTCTGAAATGCCGCTCTCCTGTCACTCTGGTTAAAGTGTTATGAAAAAAAAGGCTGTTGGGGGCTAGGGAGTATCGAGTTGATCATTATATATGAAGAAATAACCAATTTCATCGTTTGGTTTATGTTTTACACGCGTTTTAAATTTTATTGCCGAAATCGCTTTTTCTCGCCGAGATAAGCACGTTTTCTGAAATGCCGCTCTCCCGTCACTCTGGTTAAAGTGTTATGAAAAAAAAGGCTGTTGGGGGCTAGGGAGTATCGAGTTGATCATTATACATGAAGAAATAACCAATTTCATCGTTTGGTTTATGTTTTACACGCGTTTTAAATTTTATTGCCGAAATCGCTTTTTCTCGCCGAGATAAGCACGTTTTCTGAAATGCCGCTCTCCCGTCACTCTGGTTAAAGTGTTATGAAAAAAAAGGCTGTTGGGGGCTAGGGAGTATCGAGTTGATCATTATACATGAAGAAATAACCAATTTCATCGTTTGGTTTATGTTTTACACGCGTTTTAAATTTTATTGCCGAAATCGCTTTTTCTCGCCGAGATAAGCACGTTTTCTGAAATGCCGCTCTCCCGTCACTCTGGTTAAAGTGTTATGAAAAAAAAGGCTGTTGGGTGCTAGGGAGTATCGAGTTGATCATTATACATGAAGAAATAACCAATTTCATCGTTTGGTTTATGTTTTACACGCGTTTTAAATTTTATTGCCGAAATCGCTTTTTCTCGCCGAGATAAGCACGTTTTCTGAAATGCCGCTCTCCCGTCACTCTGGTTAAAGTGTTATGAAAAAAAAGGCTGTTGGGGGCTAGGGAGTATCGAGTTGATCATTATACATGAAGAAATAACCAATTTCATCGTTTGGTTTATGTTTTACACGCGTTTTAAATTTTATTGCCGAAATCGCTTTTTCTCGCCGAGATAAGCACGTTTTCTGAAATGCCGCTCTCCCGTCACTCTGGTTAAAGTGTTATGAAAAAAAAGGCTGTTGGGGGCTAGGGAGTATCGAGTTGATCATTATACATGAAGAAATAACCAATTTCATCGTTTGGTTTATGTTTTACACGCGTTTTAAATTTTATTGCCGAAATCGCTTTTTCTCGCCGAGATAAGCACGTTTTCTGAAATGCCGCTCTCCCGTCACTCTGGTTAAAGTGTTATGAAAAAAAAGGCTGTTGGGGGCTAGGGAGTATCGAGTTGATCATTATACATGAAGAAATAACCAATTTCATCGTTTGGTTTATGTTTTACACGCGTTTTAAATTTTATTGCCGAAATCGCTTTTTCTCGCCGAGATAAGCACGTTTTCTGAAATGCCGCTCTCCCGTCACTCTGGTTAAAGTGTTATGAAAAAAAAGGCTGTTGGGGGCTAGGGAGTATCGAGTTGATCATTATACATGAAGAAATAACCAATTTCATCGTTTGGTTTATGTTTTACACGCGTTTTAAATTTTATTGCCGAAATCGCTTTTTCTCGCCGAGATAAGCACGTTTTCTGAAATGCCGCTCTCCCGTCACTCTGGTTAAAGTGTTATGAAAAAAAAAGGCTGTTGGGGGCTAGGGAGTATCGAGTTGATCATTATACATGAAGAAATAACCAATTTCATCGTTTGGTTTATGTTTTACACGCGTTTTAAATTTTATTGCCGAAATCGCTTTTTCTCGCCGAGATAAGCACGTTTTCTGAAATGCCGCTCTCCCGTCACTCTGGTTAAAGTGTTATGAAAAAAAAGGATGTTGGGGGCTAGGGAGTATCGAGTTGATCATTATACATGAAGAAATAACCAATTTCATCGTTTGGTTTATGTTTTACACGCGTTTTAAATTTTATTGCCGAAATCGCTTTTTCTCGCCGAGATAAGCACGTTTTCTGAAATGCCGCTCTCCCGTCACTCTGGTTAAAGTGTTATGAAAAAAAAGGCTGTTGGGGGCTAGGGAGTATCGAGTTGATCATTATACATGAAGAAATAACCAATTTCATCGTTTGGTTTATGTTTTACACGCGTTTTAAATTTTATTGCCGAAATCGCTTTTTCTCGCCGAGATAAGCACGTTTTCTGAAATGCCGCTCTCCCGTCACTCTGGTTAAAGTGTTATGAAAAAAAAGGATGTTGGGGGCTAGGGAGTATCGAGTTGATCATTATACATGAAGAAATAACCAATTTCATCGTTTGGTTTATGTTTTACACGCGTTTTAAATTTTATTGCCGAAATCGCTTTTTCTCGCCGAGATAAGCACGTTTTCTGAAATGCCGCTCTCCCGTCACTCTGGTTAAAGTGTTATGAAAAAAAAGGCTGTTGGGGGCTAGGGAGTATCGAGTTGATCATTATACATGAAGAAATAACCAATTTCATCGTTTGGTTTATGTTTTACACGCGTTTTAAATTTTATTGCCGAAATCGCTTTTTCTCGCCGAGATAAGCACGTTTTCTGAAATGCCGCTCTCCCGTCACTCTGGTTAAAGTGTTATGAAAAAAAAGGCTGTTGGGGGCTAGGGAGTATCGAGTTGATCATTATACATGAAGAAATAACCAATTTCATCGTTTGGTTTATGTTTTACACGCGTTTTAAATTTTATTGCCGAAATCGCTTTTTCTCGCCGAGATAAGCACGTTTTCTGAAATGCCGCTCTCCCGTCACTCTGGTTAGTGTTATGAAAAAAAAGGCTGTTGGGGGCTAGGGAGTAACGAGTTGATCATTATACATGAAGAAATAACCAATTTCATCGTTTGGTTTATGTTTTACACGCGTTTTAAATTTTATTGCCGAAATCGCTTTTTCTCGCCGAGATAAGCACGTTTTCTGAAATGCCGCTCTCCCGTCACTCTGGTTAAAGTGTTATGAAAAAAAAGGCTGTTGGGGGCTAGGGAGTATCGAGTTGATCATTATACATGAAGAAATAACCAATTTCATCGTTTGGTTTATGTTTTACACGCGTTTTAAATTTTATTGCCGAAATCGCTTTTTCTCGCCGAGATAAGCACGTTTTCTGAAATGCCGCTCTCCCGTCACTCTGGTTAAAGTGTTATGAAAAAAAAGGCTGTTGGGGGCTAGGGAGTATCGAGTTGATCATTATACATGAAGAAATAACCAATTTCATCGTTTGGTTTATGTTTTACACGCGTTTTAAATTTTATTGCCGAAATCGCTTTTTCTCGCCGAGATAAGCACGTTTTCTGAAATGCCGCTCTCCCGTCACTCTGGTTAAAGTGTTATGAAAAAAAAGGCTGTTGGGGGCTAGGGAGTATCGAGTTGATCATTATACATGAAGAAATAACCAATTTCATCGTTTGGTTTATGTTTTACACGCGTTTTAAATTTTATTGCCGAAATCGCTTTTTCTCGCCGAGATAAGCACGTTTTCTGAAATGCCGCTCTCCCGTCACTCTGGTTAAAGTGTTATGAAAAAAAAGGCTGTTGGGGGCTAGGGAGTATCGAGTTGATCATTATACATGAAGAAATAACCAATTTCATCGTTTGGTTTATGTTTTACACGCGTTTTAAATTTTATTGCCGAAATCGCTTTTTCTCGCCGAGATAAGCACGTTTTCTGAAATGCCACTCTCCCGTCACTCTGGTTAAAGTGTTATGAAAAAAAAGGCTGTTGGGGGCTAGGGAGTATCGAGTTGATCATTATACATGAAGAAATAACCAATTTCATCGTTTGGTTTATGTTTTACACGCGTTTTAAATTTTATTGCCGAAATCGCTTTTTCTCGCCGAGATAAGCACGTTTTCTGAAATGCCGCTATCCCGTCACTCTGGTTAAAGTGTTATGAAAAAAAAGGCTGCTGGGGGCTAGGGAGTATCGAGTTGATCATTATACATGAAGAAATAACCAATTTCATCGTTTGGTTTATGTTTTACACGCGTTTTAAATTTTATTGCCGAAATCGCTTTTTCTCGCCGAGATAAGCACGTTTTCTGAAATGCCGCTCTCCCGTCACTCTGGTTAAAGTGTTATGAAAAAAAAGGCTGTTGGGGGCTAGGGAGTATCGAGTTGATCATTATACATGAAGAAATAACCAATTTCATCGTTTGGTTTATGTTTTACACGCGTTTTAAATTTTATTGCCGAAATCGCTTTTTCTCGCCGAGATAAGCACGTTTTCTGAAATGCCGCTCTCCCGTCACTCTGGTTAAAGTGTTATGAAAAAAAAGGCTGTTGGGGGCTAGGGAGTATCGAGTTGATCATTATACATGAAGAAATAACCAATTTCATCGTTTGGTTTATGTTTTACACGCGTTTTAAATTTTATTGCCGAAATCGCTTTTTCTCGCCGAGATAAGCACGTTTTCTGAAATGCCGCTCTCCCGTCACTCTGGTTAAAGTGTTATGAAAAAAAAGGCTGTTGGGGGCTAGGGAGTATCGAGTTGATCATTATACATGAAGAAATAACCAATTTCATCGTTTGGTTTATGTTTTACACGCGTTTTAAATTTTATTGCCGAAATCGCTTTTTCTCGCCGAGATAAGCACGTTTTCTGAAATGCCGCTCTCCCGTCACTCTGGTTAAAGTGTTATGAAAAAAAAGGCTGTTGGGGGCTAGGGAGTATCGAGTTGATCATTATACATGAAGAAATAACCAATTTCATCGTTTGGTTTATGTTTTACACGCGTTTTAAATTTTATTGCCGAAATCGCTTTTTCTCGCCGAGATAAGCACGTTTTCTGAAATGCCGCTCTCCCGTCACTCTGGTTAAAGTGTTATGAAAAAAAAGGCTGTTGGGGGCTAGGGAGTATCGAGTTGATCATTATACATGAAGAAATAACCAATTTCATCGTTTGGTTTATGTTTTACACGCGTTTTAAATTTTATTGCCGAAATCGCTTTTTCTCGCCGAGATAAGCACGTTTTCTGAAATGCCGCTCTCCCGTCACTCTGGTTAAAGTGTTATGAAAAAAAAGGCTGTTGGGGGCTAGGGAGTATCGAGTTGATCATTATACATGAAGAAATAACCAATTTCATCGTTTGGTTTATGTTTTACACGCGTTTTAAATTTTATTGCCGAAATCGCTTTTTCTCGCCGAGATAAGCACGTTTTCTGAAATGCCGCTCTCCCGTCACTCTGGTTAAAGTGTTATGAAAAAAAAGGCTGTTGGGGGCTAGGGAGTATCGAGTTGATCATTATACATGAAGAAATAACCAATTTCATCGTTTGGTTTATGTTTTACACGCGTTTTAAATTTTATTGCCGAAATCGCTTTTTCTCGCCGAGATAAGCACGTTTTCTGAAATGCCGCTCTCCCGTCACTCTGGTTAAAGTGTTATGAAAAAAAAGGCTGTTCGGGGCTAGGGAGTATCGAGTTGATCATTATACATGAAGAAATAACCAATTTCATCGTTTGGTTTATGTTTTACACGCGTTTTAAATTTTATTGCCGAAATCGCTTTTTCTCGCCGAGATAAGCACGTTTTCTGAAATGCCGCTCTCCCGTCACTCTGGTTAAAGTGTTATGAAAAAAAAGGCTGTTGGGGGCTAGGGAGTATCGAGTTGATCATTATACATGAGGAAATAACCAATTTCATCGTTTGGTTTATGTTTTACACGCGTTTTAAATTTTATTGCCGAAATCGCTTTTTCTCGCCGAGATAAGCACGTTTTCTGAAATGCCGCTCTCCCGTCACTCTGGTTAAAGTGTTATGAAAAAAAAGGCTGTTGGGGGCTAGGGAGTATTGAGTTGATCATTATACATGAAGAAATAACCAATTTCATCGTTTGGTTTATGTTTTACACGCGTTTTAAATTTTATTGCCGAAATCGCTTTTTCTCGCCGAGATAAGCACGTTTTCTGAAATGCCGCTCTCCCGTCACTCTGGTTAAAGTGTTATGAAAAAAAAGGCTGTTGGGGGCTAGGGAGTATCGAGTTGATCATTATACATGAAGAAATAACCAATTTCATCGTTTGGTTTATGTTTTACACGCGTTTTAAATTTTATTGCCGAAATCGCTTTTTCTCGCCGAGATAAGCACGTTTTCTGAAATGCCGCTCTCCCGTCACTCTGGTTAAAGTGTTATGAAAAAAAAGGCTGTTGGGGGCTAGGGAGTATCGAGTTGATCATTATACATGAAGAAATAACCAATTTCATCGTTTGGTTTATGTTTTACACGCGTTTTAAATTTTATTGCCGAAATCGCTTTTTCTCGCCGAGATAAGCACGTTTTCTGAAATGCCGCTCTCCCGTCACTCTGGTTAAAGTGTTATGAAAAAAAAGGCTGTTGGGGGCTTGGGAGTATCGAGTTGATCATTATACATGAAGAAATAACCAATTTCATCGTTTGGTTTATGTTTTACACGCGTTTTAAATTTTATTGCCGAAATCGCTTTTTCTCGCCGAGATAAGCACGTTTTCTGAAATGCCGCTCTCCCGTCACTCTGGTTAAAGTGTTATGAAAAAAAAGGCTGTTGGGGGCTAGGGAGTATCGAGTTGATCATTATACATGAAGAAATAACCAATTTCATCGTTTGGTTTATGTTTTACACGCGTTTTAAATTTTATTGCCGAAATCGCTTTTTCTCGCCGAGATAAGCACGTTTTCTGAAATGCCGCTCTCCCGTCACTCTGGTTAAAGTGTTATGAAAAAAAAGGCTGTTGGGGGCTAGGGAGTATCGAGTTGATCATTATACATGAAGAAATAACCAATTTCATCGTTTGGTTTATGTTTTACACGCGTTTTAAATTTTATTGCCGAAATCGCTTTTTCTCCCCGAGATAAGCACGTTTTCTGAAATGCCGCTCTCCCGTCACTCTGGTTAAAGTGTTATGAAAAAAAAGGCTGTTGGGGGCTAGGGAGTATCGAGTTGATCATTATACATGAAGAAATAACCAATTTCATCGTTTGGTTTATGTTTTACACGCGTTTTAAATTTTATTGCCGAAATCGCTTTTTCTCGCCGAGATAAGCACGTTTTCTGAAATGCCGCTCTCCCGTCACTCTGGTTAAAGTGTTATGAAAAAAAAGGCTGTTGGGGGCTAGGGAGTATCGAGTTGATCATTATACATGAAGAAATAACCAATTTCATCGTTTGGTTTATGTTTTACACGCGTTTTAAATTTTATTGCCGAAATCGCTTTTTCTCGCCGAGATAAGCACGTTTTCTGAAATGCCGCTCTCCCGTCACTCTGGTTAAAGTGTTATGAAAAAAAAGGCTGTTGGGGGCTAGGGAGTATCGAGTTGATCATTATACATGAAGAAATAACCAATTTCATCGTTTGGTTTATGTTTTACACGCGTTTTAAATTTTATTGCCGAAATCGCTTTTTCTCGCCGAGATAAGCACGTTTTCTGAAATGCCGCTCTCCCGTCACTCTGGTTAAAGTGTTATGAAAAAAAAGGCTGTTGGGGGCTAGGGAGTATCGAGTTGATCATTATACATGAAGAAATAACCAATTTCATCGTTTGGTTTATGTTTTACACGCGTTTTAAATTTTATTGCCGAAATCGCTTTTTCTCGCCGAGATAAGCACGTTTTCTGAAATGCCGCTCTCCCGTCACTCTGGTTAAAGTGTTATGAAAAAAAAGGCTGTTGGGGGCTAGGGAGTATCGAGTTGATCATTATACATGAAGAAATAACCAATTTCATCGTTTGGTTTATGTTTTACACGCGTTTTAAATTTTATTGCCGAAATCGCTTTTTCTCGCCGAGATAAGCACGTTTTCTGAAATGCCGCTCTCCCGTCACTCTGGTTAAAGTGTTATGAAAAAAAAGGCTGCTGGGGGCTAGGGAGTATCGAGTTGATCATTATACATGAAGAAATAACCAATTTCATCGTTTGGTTTATGTTTTACACGCGTTTTAAATTTTATTGCCGAAATCGCTTTTTCTCGCCGAGATAAGCACGTTTTCTGAAATGCCGCTCTCCCGTCACTCTGGTTAAAGTGTTATGAAAAAAAAGGCTGTTGGGGGCTAGGGAGTATCGAGTTGATCATTATACATGAAGAAATAACCAATTTCATCGTTTGGTTTATGTTTTACACGCGTTTTAAATTTTATTGCCGAAATCGCTTTTTCTCGCCGAGATAAGCACGTTTTCTGAAATGCCGCTCTCCTGTCACTCTGGTTAAAGTGTTATGAAAAAAAAGGCTGTTGGGGGCTAGGGAGTATCGAGTTGATCATTATATATGAAGAAATAACCAATTTCATCGTTTGGTTTATGTTTTACACGCGTTTTAAATTTTATTGCCGAAATCGCTTTTTCTCGCCGAGATAAGCACGTTTTCTGAAATGCCGCTCTCCCGTCACTCTGGTTAAAGTGTTATGAAAAAAAAGGCTGTTGGGGGCTAGGGAGTATCGAGTTGATCATTATACATGAAGAAATAACCAATTTCATCGTTTGGTTTATGTTTTACACGCGTTTTAAATTTTATTGCCGAAATCGCTTTTTCTCGCCGAGATAAGCACGTTTTCTGAAATGCCGCTCTCCCGTCACTCTGGTTAAAGTGTTATGAAAAAAAAGATTGTTGGGGGCTAGGGAGTATCGAGTTGATCATTATACATGAAGAAATAACCAATTTCATCGTTTGGTTTATGTTTTAGACGCGTTTTAAATTTTATTGCCGAAATCGCTTTTTCTCGCCGAGATAAGCACGTTTTCTGAAATGCCGCTCTCCCGTCACTCTGGTTAAAGTGTTATGAAAAAAAAGGCTGTTGGGGGCTAGGGAGTATCGAGTTGATCATTATATATGAAGAAATAACCAATTTCATCGTTTGGTTTATGTTTTACACGCGTTTTAAATTTTATTGCCGAAATCGCTTTTTCTCGCCGAGATAAGCACGTTTTCTGAAATGCCGCTCTCCCGTCACTCTGGTTAAAGTGTTATGAAAAAAAAGGCTGTTGGGGGCTAGGGAGTATCGAGTTGATCATTATACATGAAGAAATAACCAATTTCATCGTTTGGTTTATGTTTTACACGCGTTTTAAATTTTATTGCCGAAATCGCTTTTTCTCGCCGAGATAAGCACGTTTTCTGAAATGCCGCTCTCCCGTCACTCTGGTTAAAGTGTTATGAAAAAAAAGGCTGTTGGGGGCTAGGGAGTATCGAGTTGATCATTATACATGAAGAAATAACCAATTTCATCGTTTGGTTTATGTTTTACACGCGTTTTAAATTTTATTGCCGAAATCGCTTTTTCTCGCCGAGATAAGCACGTTTTCTGAAAAACCGCTCTCCCGTCACTCTGGTTAAAGTGTTATGAAAAAAAAGGCTGTTGGGGGCTAGGGAGTATCGAGTTGATCATTATACATGAAGAAATAACCAATTTCATCGTTTGGTTTATGTTTTACACGCGTTTTAAATTTTATTGCCGAAATCGCTTTTTCTCGCCGAGATAAGCACGTTTTCTGAAATGCCGCTCTCCTGTCACTCTGGTTAAAGTGTTATGAAAAAAAAGGCTGTTGGGGGCTAGGGAGTATCGAGTTGATCATTATATATGAAGAAATAACCAATTTCATCGTTTGGTTTATGTTTTACACGCGTTTTAAATTTTATTGCCGAAATCGCTTTTTCTCGCTGAGATAAGCACGTTTTCTGAAATGCCGCTTTCCCGTCACTCTGGTTAAAGTGTTATGAAAAAAAAGGCTGTTGGGGGCTAGGGAGTATCGAGTTGATCATTATACATGAAGAAATAACCAATTTCATCGTTTGGTTTATGTTTTACACGCTGCTGAGCTCCAGCTGGAAGTGTAAAAAGAACCGGATTGGTTTAAAAAAGAACCGGGCTGGTTAAAAAAAGAACCGGGCGACCCGGTAAAATTGCTTAGCCGGGGCTCTGGAAGCCTAACACGGCGTGATCTTGTCCAAAAAGCCGCTGCTGAGCTCCAGCTGGAAGTGTAAAAAGAACCGGGCTGGTTAAAAAAAAGAACCGGGCGACCCGGTAAAATTGCTTAGCCGGGGCTCTGGAAGCCTAACACGGCGTGATCTTGTCCAAAAAGCCGCTGCTGAGCTCCAGCTGGAAGTGTAAAAAGAACCGGGCTGGTTAAAAAAAAGAACCGGGCGGCCCGGTAAATTTGCTTAGCCAGGGTCCTGGATGCATAACCCGGCGTGATACTGTGCAAAAAGCCGCTGCTGAGCTCCAGCTGGAAGTGTAAAAAGAACCGGGCTGGTTAAAAAAAGAACCGGGCTGGTTAAAAAAAAGAACCGGGCGACCCGGTAAAATTGCTTAGCCGGGGCTCTGGAAGCCTAACACGGCGTGATCTTGTCCAAAAAGCCGCTGCTGAGCTCCAGCTGGAAGTGTAAAAAGAACCGGGCTGGTTAAAAAAAAGAACCGGGCGACCCGGTAAAATTGCTTAGCCGGGGCTCTGGAAGCCTAACACGGCGTGATCTTGTCCAAAAAGCCGCTGCTGAGCTCCAGCTGGAAGTGTAAAAAGAACCGGGCTGGTTAAAAAAAAGAACCGGGCGACCCGGTAAAATTGCTTAGCCGGGGCTCTGGAAGCCTAACACGGCGTGATCTTGTCCAAAAAGCCGCTGCTGAGCTCCAGCTGGAAGTGTAAAAAGAACCGGGCTGGTTAAAAAAAAGAACCGGGCGGCCCGGTAAAATTGCTTAGCCAGGGTCCTGGAAGCATAACCCGGCGTGATACTGTGCAAAAAGCCGCTGCTGAGCTCCAGCTGGAAGTGTAAAAAGAACCGGGCTGGTTAAAAAAAGAACCGGGCTGGTTAAAAAAAGAACCGGGCGACCCGGTAAAATTGCTTAGCCGAGGCTCTGGAAGCCTAACACGGCGTGATCTTGTCCAAAAAGCCGCTGCTGAGCTCCAGCTGGAAGTGTAAAAAGAACCGGGCTGGTTAAAAAAAAGAACCGGGCGACCCGGTAAAATTGCTTAGCCGGGGCTCTGGAAGCCTAACACGGCGTGATCTTGTCCAAAAAGCCGCTGCTGAGCTCCAGCTGGAAGTGTAAAAAGAACCGGGCTGGTTAAAAAAAAGAACCGGGCGGCCCGGTAAAATTGCTTAGCCGGGGTCCTGGAAGCCTAACCCGGCGTGATACTGTGCAAAAAGCCGCTGCTGAGCTCCAGCTGGAAGTGTAAAAAGAACCGGGCTGGTTAAAAAAAAAAAGAACCGGGCGACCCGGTAAAATTGCTTAGCCGGTGCTCTGGAAGCCTAACACGGCGTGATCTTGTCCAAAAAGCCGCTGCTGAGCTCCAGCTGGAAGTGCAAAAAGAACCGGGCTTGTTAAAAAAAAGAACCGGGCGGCCCGTTAAAATTGCTTAGCCAGGGCTCTGGAAGCCTAACCAGGCGTGATCTTGTCCAAAAAGCCGCTCGTGAGCTCCAGCTGGAAGTGTAAAAAGAACCGGGCTGGTTAAAAAAAAAGAACCGGGCGGCCCGGTAAAATTGCTTAGCCGGGGCTCTGGAAGCCTAACACGGCGTGATCTTGTCCAAAAAGCCGCTCGTGAGCTCCAGCTGGAAGTGTAAAAAGAACCGGGCTGGTTCAAAAAAAGAACCGGGCGGCCCGGTAGAATTGCTTAGCCGAGGTCCTGGAAGCCTAACCCGGCGTGATCTTGCGCAAAAAGCCGCTGCTGAGCTCCAGCTGGAAGTGTAAAAAGAACCGGGCTGGTTCAAAAAAAGAACCGGGCGGCCCGGTAAAATTGCTTAGCCGGGGTCCTGGAAGCCTAACGCGGCGTGATCTTGCCCGAAAGTCGGCCTCTATACTTCCATATTAGGTACCAGGCGCTCAGAGCCAACTTGGCAAAAATTTTCTAAGTGCCCACGGCTCTGCGGGGATTGTGCGTCCGACCCGTGCCGGTTCTCCAGCCGGCCTAAAATAACGCAAAACCAGCCTCTCCCCCTGGAGCTCACAGCCAAAGGCGAAACTTTTCTAAGTGCCTACGGCTCTGCGGGCTTTTGAGTCCGCCCCGCGCCGGTTCGTCGGTCGGCCTCAAAAAGCGAAAAATCAGCCTCTCTCCCTGGAGCTCGACTCGAGTTGATTATTATACATGAAGAAATAACCAATTTCATCGTTTGGTTTATGTTTTACACGCGTTTTAAATTTTATTGCCGAAATCGCTTTTTCTCGCCGAGATAAGCACGTTTTCTGAAATGCCGCTCTCCCGTCACTCTGGTTAAAGTGTTATGAAAAAAAAAGGCTGTTGGGGGCTAGGGAGTATCGAGTTGATCATTATACATGAAGAAATAACCAATTTCATCGTTTGGTTTATGTTTTACACGCGTTTTAAATTTTATTGCCGAAATCGCTTTTTCTCGCCGAGATAAGCACGTTTTCTGAAATGCCGCTCTCCCGTCACTCTGGTTAAAGTGTTATGAAAAAAAAGGCTGTTGGGGGCTAGGGAGTATCGAGTTGATCATTATACATGAAGAAATAACCAATTTCATCGTTTGGTTTATGTTTTACACGCGTTTTAAATTTTATTGCCGAAATCGCTTTTTCTCGCCGAGATAAGCACGTTTTCTGAAATGCCGCTCTCCCGTCACTCTGGTTAAAGTGTTATGACAAAAAAGGCTGTTGGGGGCTAGGGAGTATCGAGTTGATCATTATACATGAAGAAATAACCAATTTCATCGTTTGGTTTATGTTTTACACGCGTTTTAAATTTTATTGCCGAAATCGCTTTTTCTCGCCGAGATAAGCACGTTTTCTGAAATGCCGCTCTCCCGTCACTCTGGTTAAAGTGTTATGAAAAAAAAGGCTGTTGGGGGCTAGGGAGTATCGAGTTGATCATTATACATGAAGAAATAACCAATTTCATCGTTTGGTTTATGTTTTACACGCGTTTTAAATTTTATTGCCGAAATCGCTTTTTCTCGCCGAGATAAGCACGTTTTCTGAAATGCCGCTCTCCCGTCACTCTGGTTAAAGTGTTATGAAAAAAAAGGCTGTTGGGGGCTAGGGAGTATCGAGTTGATCATTATACATGAAGAAATAACCAATTTCATCGTTTGGTTTATGTTTTACACGCGTTTTAAATTTTATTGCCGAAATCGCTTTTTCTCGCCGAGATAAGCACGTTTTCTGAAATGCCGCTCTCCCGTCACTCTGGTTAAAGTGTTGTGAAAAAAAAGGCTGTTGGAGGCTAGGGAGTATCGAGTTGATCATTATACATGAAGAAATAACCAATTTCATCGTTTGGTTTATGTTTTACACGCGTTTTAAATTTTATTGCCGAAATCGCTTTTTCTCGCCGAGATAAGCACGTTTTCTGAAATGCCGCTCTCCCGTCACTTTGGTTAAAGTGTTATGAAAAAAAAGGCTGTTGGGGGCTAGGGAGTATCGAGTTGATCATTATACATGAAGAAATAACCAATTTCATCGTTTGGTTTATGTTTTACACGCGTTTTAAATTTTATTGCCGAAATCGCTTTTTCTCGCCGAGATAAGCACGTTTTCTGAAATGCCGCTCTCCCGTCACTCTGGTTAAAGTGTTATGAAAAAAAAGGCTGTTGGGGGCTAGGGAGTATCGAGTTGATCATTATACATGAAGAAATAACCAATTTCATCGTTTGGTTTATGTTTTACACGCGTTTTAAATTTTATTGCCGAAATCGCTTTTTCTCGCCGAGATAAGCACGTTTTCTGAAATGCCGCTCTCCCGTCACTCTGGTTAAAGTGTTATGAAAAAAAAGGCTGTTGGGGGCTAGGGAGTATCGAGTTGATCATTATACATGAAGAAATAACCAATTTTATCGTTTGGTTTATGTTTTACACGCGTTTTAAATTTTATTGCCGAAATCGCTTTTTCTCGCCGAGATAAGCACGTTTTCTGAAATACCGCTCTCCCGTCACTCTGGTTAAAGTGTTATGAAAAAAAAGGCTGTTGGAGGCTAGGGAGTATCGAGTTGATCATTATACATGAAGAAATAACCAATTTCATCGTTTGGTTTATGTTTTACACGCGTTTTAAATTTTATTGCCGAAATCGCTTTTTCTCGCCGAGATAAGCACGTTTTCTGAAATGCCGCTCTCCCGTCACTCTGGTTAAAGTGTTATGAAAAAAAAGGCTGTTGGGGGCTAGGGAGTATCGAGTTGATCATTATACATGAAGAAATAACCAATTTCATCGTTTGGTTTATGTTTTACACGCGTTTTAAATTTTATTGCCGAAATCGCTTTTTCTCGCCGAGATAAGCACGTTTTCTGAAATGCCGCTTTCCCGTCACTCTGGTTAAAGTGTTGTGAAAAAAAAGGCTGTTGGGGGCTAGGGAGTATCGAGTTGATCATTATACATGAAGAAATAACCAATTTCATCGTTTGGTTTATGTTTTACACGCGTTTTAAATTTTATTGCCGAAATCGCTTTTTCTCGCCGAGATAAGCACGTTTTCTGAAATGCCGCTCTCCCGTCACTCTGGTTAAAGTGTTATGAAAAAAAAGGCTGTTGGGGGCTAGGGAGTATCGAGTTGATCATTATACATGAAGAAATAACCAATTTCATCGTTTGGTTTATGTTTTACACGCGTTTTAAATTTTATTGCCGAAATCGCTTTTTCTCGCCGAGATAAGCACGTTTTCTGAAATGCCGCTCTCCCGTCACTCTGGTTAAAGTGTTATGAAAAAAAAGGCTGTTGGGGGCTAGGGAGTATCGAGTTGATCATTATACATGAAGAAATAACCAATTTCATCGTTTGGTTTATGTTTTACACGCGTTTTAAATTTTATTGCCGAAATCGCTTTTTCTCGCCGAGATAAGCACGTTTTCTGAAATGCCGCTCTCCCGTCACTCTGGTTAAAGTGTTATGAAAAAAAAGGCTGTTGGGGGCTAGGGAGTATCGAGTTGATCATTATACATGAAGAAATAACCAATTTCATCGTTTGGTTTATGTTTTACACGCGTTTTAAATTTTATTGCCGAAATCGCTTTTTCTCGCCGAGATAAGCACGTTTTCTGAAATGCCGCTCTCCCGTCACTCTGGTTAAAGTGTTATGAAAAAAAAGGCTGTTGGGGGCTAGGGAGTATCGAGTTGATCTTTATACATGAAGAAATAACCAATTTCATCGTTTGGTTTATGTTTTACACGCGTTTTAAATTTTATTGCCGAAATCGCTTTTTCTCGCCGAGATAAGCACGTTTTCTGAAATGCCGCTCTCCCGTCACTCTGGTTAAAGTGTTATGAAAAAAAAGGCTGTTGGGGGCTAGGGAGTATCGAGTTGATCATTATACATGAAGAAATAACCAATTTCATCGTTTGGTTTATGTTTTACACGCGTTTTAAATTTTATTGCCGAAATCGCTTTTTCTCGCCGAGATAAGCACGTTTTCTGAAATGCCGCTCTCCCGTCACTCTGGTTTAAAGTGTTATGAAAAAAAAGGCTGTTGGGGGCTAGGGAGTATCGAGTTGATCATTATACATGAAGAAATAACCAATTTCATCGTTTGGTGTATGTTTTACACGCGTTTTAAATTTTATTGCCGAAATCGCTTTTTCTCGCCGAGATAAGCACGTTTTCTGAAATGCCGCTCTCCCGTCACTCTGGTTAAAGTGTTATGAAAAAAAAGGCTGTTGGGGGCTAGGGAGTATCGAGTTGATCATTATACATGAAGAAATAACCAATTTCATCGTTTGGTTTATGTTTTACACGCGTTTTAAATTTTATTGCCGAAATCGCTTTTTCTCGCCGAGATAAGCACGTTTTCTGAAATGCCGCTCTCCCGTCACTCTGGTTAAAGTGTTATGAAAAAAAAGGCTGTTGGGGGCTAGGGAGTATCGAGTTGATCATTATACATGAAGAAATAACCAATTTCATCGTTTGGTTTATGTTTTACACGCGTTTTAAATTTTATTGCCGAAATCGCTTTTTCTCGCCGAGATAAGCACGTTTTCTGAAATGCCGCTCTCCCGTCACTCTGGTTAAAGTGTTATGAAAAAAAAGGCTGTTGGGGGCTAGGGAGTATCGAGTTGATCATTATACATGAAGAAATAACCAATTTCATCGTTTGGTTTATGTTTTACACGCGTTTTAAATTTTATTGCCGAAATCGCTTTTTCTCGCCGAGATAAGCACGTTTTCTGAAATGCCGCTCTCCCGTCACTCTGGTTAAAGTGTTATGAAAAAAAAGGCTGTTGGGGGCTAGGGAGTATCGAGTTGATCATTATACATGAAGAAATAACCAATTTCATCGTTTGGTTTATGTTTTACACGCGTTTTAAATTTTATTGCCGAAATCGCTTTTTCTCGCCGAGATAAGCACGTTTTCTGAAATGCCGCTCTCCCGTCACTCTGGTTAAAGTGTTATGAAAAAAAAGGCTGTTGGGGGCTAGGGAGTATCGAGTTGATCATTATACATGAAGAAATAACCAATTTCATCGTTTGGTTTATGTTTTACACGCGTTTTAAATTTTATTGCCGAAATCGCTTTTTCTCGCCGAGATAAGCACGTTTTCTGAAATGCCGCTCTCCCGTCACTCTGGTTAAAGTGTTATGAAAAAAAAGGCTGTTGGGGGCTAGGGAGTATCGAGTTGATCATTATACATGAAGAAATAACCAATTTCATCGTTTGGTTTATGTTTTACACGCGTTTTAAATTTTATTGCCGAAATCGCTTTTTCTCGCCGAGATAAGCACGTTTTCTGAAATGCCGCTCTCCCGTCACTCTGGTTAAAGTGTTATGAAAAAAAAGGCTGTTGGGGGCTAGGGAGTATCGAGTTGATCATTATACATGAAGAAATAACCAATTTCATCGTTTGGTTTATGTTTTACACGCGTTTTAAATTTTATTGCCGAAATCGCTTTTTCTCGCCGAGATAAGCACGTTTTCTGAAATGCCGCTCTCCCGTCACTCTGGTTAAAGTGTTATGAAAAAAAAGGCTGTTGGGGGCTAGGGAGTATCGAGTTGATCATTATACATGAAGAAATAACCAATTTCATCGTTTGGTTTATGTTTTACACGCGTTTTAAATTTTATTGCCGAAATCGCTTTTTCTCGCCGAGATAAGCACGTTTTCTGAAATGCCACTCTCCCGTCACTCTGGTTAAAGTGTTATGAAAAAAAAGGCTGTTGGGGGCTAGGGAGTATCGAGTTGATCATTATACATGAAGAAATAACCAATTTCATCGTTTGGTTTATGTTTTACACGCGTTTTAAATTTTATTGCCGAAATCGCTTTTTCTCGCCGAGATAAGCACGTTTTCTGAAATGCCGCTATCCCGTCACTCTGGTTAAAGTGTTATGAAAAAAAAGGCTGCTGGGGGCTAGGGAGTATCGAGTTGATCATTATACATGAAGAAATAACCAATTTCATCGTTTGGTTTATGTTTTACACGCGTTTTAAATTTTATTGCCGAAATCGCTTTTTCTCGCCGAGATAAGCACGTTTTCTGAAATGCCGCTCTCCCGTCACTCTGGTTAAAGTGTTATGAAAAAAAAGGCTGTTGGGGGCTAGGGAGTATCGAGTTGATCATTATACATGAAGAAATAACCAATTTCATCGTTTGGTTTATGTTTTACACGCGTTTTAAATTTTATTGCCGAAATCGCTTTTTCTCGCCGAGATAAGCACGTTTTCTGAAATGCCGCTCTCCTGTCACTCTGGTTAAAGTGTTATGAAAAAAAAGGCTGTTGGGGGCTAGGGAGTATCGAGTTGATCATTATATATGAAGAAATAACCAATTTCATCGTTTGGTTTATGTTTTACACGCGTTTTAAATTTTATTGCCGAAATCGCTTTTTCTCGCCGAGATAAGCACGTTTTCTGAAATGCCGCTCTCCCGTCACTCTTGTTAAAGTGTTATGAAAAAAAAGGCTGTTGGGGGCTAGGGAGTATCGAGTTGATCATTATACATGAAGAAATAACCAATTTCATCGTTTGGTTTATGTTTTACACGCGTTTTAAATTTTATTGCCGAAATCGCTTTTTCTCGCCGAGATAAGCACGTTTTCTGAAATGCCGCTCTCCCGTCACTCTGGTTAAAGTGTTATGAAAAAAAAGGCTGTTGGGGGCTAGGGAGTATCGAGTTGATCATTATACATGAAGAAATAACCAATTTCATCGTTTGGTTTATGTTTTACACGCGTTTTAAATTTTATTGCCGAAATCGCTTTTTCTCGCCGAGATAAGCACGTTTTCTGAAAAACCGCTCTCCCGTCACTCTGGTTAAAGTGTTATGAAAAAAAAGGCTCTTGGGGGCTAGGGAGTATCGAGTTGATCATTATACATGAAGAAATAACCAATTTCATCGTTTGGTTTATGTTTTACACGCGTTTTAAATTTTATTGCCGAAATCGCTTTTTCTCGCCGAGATAAGCACGTTTTCTGAAATGCCGCTCTCCTGTCACTCTGGTTAAAGTGTTATGAAAAAAAAGGCTGTTGGGGGCTAGGGAGTATCGAGTTGATCATTATATATGAAGAAATAACCAATTTCATCGTTTGGTTTATGTTTTACACGCGTTTTAAATTTTATTGCCGAAATCGCTTTTTCTCGCCGAGATAAGCACGTTTTCTGAAATGCCGCTTTCCCGTCACTCTGGTTAAAGTGTTATGAAAAAAAAGGCTGTTGGGGGCTAGGGAGTATCGAGTTGATCATTATACATGAAGAAATAACCAATTTCATCGTTTGGTTTATGTTTTACACGCTGCTGAGCTCCAGCTGGAAGTGTAAAAAGAACCGGATTGGTTTAAAAAAGAACCGGGCTGGTTAAAAAAAGAACCGGGCGACCCGGTAAAATTGCTTAGCCGGGGCTCTGGAAGCCTAACACGGCGTGATCTTGTCCAAAAAGCCGCTGCTGAGCTCCAGCTGGAAGTGTAAAAAGAACCGGGCTGGTTAAAAAAAAGAACCGGGCGACCCGGTAAAATTGCTTAGCCGGGGCTCTGGAAGCCTAACACGGCGTGATCTTGTCCAAAAAGCCGCTGCTGAGCTCCAGCTGGAAGTGTAAAAAGAACCGGGCTGGTTAAAAAAAAAGAACCGGGCGGCCCGGTAAATTTGCTTAGCCAGGGTTCTGGAAGCATAACCCGGCGTGATACTGTGCAAAAAGCCGCTGCTTAGCTCCAGCTGGAAGTGTAAAAAGAACCGGGCTGGTTAAAAAAAGAACCGGGCTGGTTAAAAAAAAGAACCGGGCGACCCGGTAAAATTGCTTAGCCGGGGCTCTGGAAGCCTAACACGGCGTGATCTTGTCCAAAAAGCCGCTGCTGAGCTCCAGCTGGAAGTGTAAAAAGAACCGGGCTGGTTAAAAAAAAGAACCGGGCGACCCGGTAAAATTGCTTAGCCGGGGCTCTGGAAGCCTAACACGGCGTGATCTTGTCCAAAAAGCCGCTGCTGAGCTCCAGCTGGAAGTGTAAAAAGAACCGGGCTGGTTAAAAAAAAGAACCGGGCGACCCGGTAAAATTGCTTAGCCGGGGCTCTGGAAGCCTAACACGGCGTGATCTTGTCCAAAAAGCCGCTGCTGAGCTCCAGCTGGAAGTGTAAAAAGAACCGGGCTGGTTAAAAAAAAGAACCGGGCGGCCCGGTAAAATTGCTTAGCCAGGGTCCTGGAAGCATAACCCGGCGTGATACTGTGCAAAAAGCCGCTGCTGAGCTCCAGCTGGAAGTGTAAAAAGAACCGGGCTGGTTAAAAAAAGAACCGGGCTGGTTAAAAAAAGAACCGGGCGACCCGGTAAAATTGCTTAGCCGGGGCTCTGGAAGCCTAACACGGCGTGATCTTGTCCAAAAAGCCGCTGCTGAGCTCCAGCTGGAAGTGTAAAAAGAACCGGGCTGGTTAAAAAAAAGAACCGGGCGACCCGGTAAAATTGCTTAGCCGGGGCTCTGGAAGCCTAACACGGCGTGATCTTGTCCAAAAAGCCGCTGCTGAGCTCCAGCTGGAAGTGTAAAAAGAACCGGGCTGGTTAAAAAAAAGAACCGGGCGGCCCGGTAAAATTGCTTAGCCGGGGTCCTGGAAGCCTAACCCGGCGTGATACTGTGCAAAAAGCCGCTGCTGAGCTCCAGCTGGAAGTGTAAAAAGAACCGGGCTGGTTAAAAAAAAAAGAACCGGGCGACCCGGTAAAATTGCTTAGCCGGTGCTCTGGAAGCCTAACACGGCGTGATCTTGTCCAAAAAGCCGCTGCTGAGCTCCAGCTGGAAGTGCAAAAAGAACCGGGCTTGTTAAAAAAAAGAACCGGGCGGCCCGTTAAAATTGCTTAGCCAGGGCTCTGGAAGCCTAACCAGGCGTGATCTTGTCCAAAAAGCCGCTCGTGAGCTCCAGCTGGAAGTGTAAAAAGAACCGGGCTGGTTAAAAAAAAAAGAACCGGGCGGCCCGGTAAAATTGCTTAGCCGGGGCTCTGGAAGCCTAACACGGCGTGATCTTGTCCAAAAAGCCGCTCGTGAGCTCCAGCTGGAAGTGTAAAAAGAACCGGGCTGGTTCAAAAAAAGAACCGGGCGGCCCGGTAGAATTGCTTAGCCGAGGTCCTGGAAGCCTAACCCGGCGTGATCTTGCGCAAAAAGCCGCTGCTGAGCTCCAGCTGGAAGTGTAAAAAGAACCGGGCTGGTTCAAAAAAAGAACCGGGCGGCCCGGTAAAATTGCTTAGCCGGGGTCCTGGAAGCCTAACGCGGCGTGATCTTGCCCGAAAGTCGGCCTCTATACTTCCATATTAGGTACCAGGCGCTCAGAGCCAACTTGGCAAAAATTTTCTAAGTGCCCACGGCTCTGCGGGGATTGTGCGTCCGACCCGTGCCGGTTCTCCAGCCGGCCTAAAATAACGCAAAACCAGCCTCTCCCCCTGGAGCTCACAGCCAAAGGCGAAACTTTTCTAAGTGCCTACGGCTCTGCGGGCTTTTGAGTCCGCCCCGCGCCGGTTCGTCGGTCGGCCTCAAAAAGCGAAAAATCAGCCTCTCTCCCTGGAGCTCGACTCGAGTTGATTATTATACATGAAGAAATAACCAATTTCATCGTTTGGTTTATGTTTTACACGCGTTTTAAATTTTATTGCCGAAATCGCTTTTTCTCGCCGAGATAAGCACGTTTTCTGAAATGCCGCTCTCCCGTCACTCTGGTTAAAGTGTTATGAAAAAAAAGGCTGTTGGGGGCTAGGGAGTATCGAGTTGATCATTATACATGAAGAAATAACCAATTTCATCGTTTGGTTTATGTTTTACACGCGTTTTAAATTTTATTGCCGAAATCGCTTTTTCTCGCCGAGATAAGCACGTTTTCTGAAATGCCGCTCTCCCGTCACTCTGGTTAAAGTGTTATGAAAAAAAAGGCTGTTGGGGGCTAGGGAGTATCGAGTTGATCATTATACATGAAGAAATAACCAATTTCATCGTTTGGTTTATGTTTTACACGCGTTTTAAATTTTATTGCCGAAATCGCTTTTTCTCGCCGAGATAAGCACGTTTTCTGAAATGCCGCTCTCCCGTCACTCTGGTTAAAGTGTTATGAAAAAAAAGGCTGTTGGGGGCTAGGGAGTATCGAGTTGATCATTATACATGAAGAAATAACCAATTTCATCGTTTGGTTTATGTTTTACACGCGTTTTAAATTTTATTGCCGAAATCGCTTTTTCTCGCCGAGATAAGCACGTTTTCTGAAATGCCGCTCTCCCGTCACTCTGGTTAAAGTGTTATGAAAAAAAAGGCTGTTGGGGGCTAGGGAGTATCGAGTTGATCATTATACATGAAGAAATAACCAATTTCATCGTTTGGTTTATGTTTTACACGCGTTTTAAATTTTATTGCCGAAATCGCTTTTTCTCGCCGAGATAAGCACGTTTTCTGAAATGCCGCTCTCCCGTCACTCTGGTTAAAGTGTTATGAAAAAAAAGGCTGTTGGGGGCTAGGGAGTATCGAGTTGATCATTATACATGAAGAAATAACCAATTTCATCGTTTGGTTTATGTTTTACACGCGTTTTAAATTTTATTGCCGAAATCGCTTTTTCTCGCCGAGATAAGCACGTTTTCTGAAATGCCGCTCTCCCGTCACTCTGGTTAAAGTGTTGTGAAAAAAAAGGCTGTTGGAGGCTAGGGAGTATCGAGTTGATCATTATACATGAAGAAATAACCAATTTCATCGTTTGGTTTATGTTTTACACGCGTTTTAAATTTTATTGCCGAAATCGCTTTTTCTCGCCGAGATAAGCACGTTTTCTGAAATGCCGCTCTCCCGTCACTTTGGTTAAAGTGTTATGAAAAAAAAGGCTGTTGGGGGCTAGGGAGTATCGAGTTGATCAATATACATGAAGAAATAACCAATTTCATCGTTTGGTTTATGTTTTACACGCGTTTTAAATTTTATTGCCGAAATCGCTTTTTCTCGCCGAGATAAGCACGTTTTCTGAAATGCCGCTCTCCCGTCACTCTGGTTAAAGTGTTATGAAAAAAAAGGCTGTTGGGGGCTAGGGAGTATCGAGTTGATCATTATACATGAAGAAATAACCAATTTCATCGTTTGGTTTATGTTTTACACGCGTTTTAAATTTTATTGCCGAAATCGCTTTTTCTCGCCGAGATAAGCACGTTTTCTGAAATGCCGCTCTCCCGTCACTCTGGTTAAAGTGTTATGAAAAAAAAGGCTGTTGGGGGCTAGGGAGTATCGAGTTGATCATTATACATGAAGAAATAACCAATTTCATCGTTTGGTTTATGTTTTACACGCGTTTTAAATTTTATTGCCGAAATCGCTTTTTCTCGCCGAGATAAGCACGTTTTCTGAAATACCGCTCTCCCGTCACTCTGGTTAAAGTGTTATGAAAAAAAAGGCTGTTGGAGGCTAGGGAGTATCGAGTTGATCATTATACATGAAGAAATAACCAATTTCATTGTTTGGTTTATGTTTTACACGCGTTTTAAATTTTATTGCCGAAATCGCTTTTTCTCGCCGAGATAAGCACGTTTTCTGAAATGCCGCTCTCCCGTCACTCTGGTTAAAGTGTTATTAAAAAAAAGGCTGTTGGGGGCTAGGGAGTATCGAGTTGATCATTATACATGAAGAAATAACCAATTTCATCGTTTGGTTTATGTTTTACACGCGTTTTAAATTTTATTGCCGAAATCGCTTTTTCTCGCCGAGATAAGCACGTTTTCTGAAATGCCGCTCTCCCGTCACTCTGGTTAAAGTGTTATGAAAAAAAAGGCTGTTGGGGGCTAGGGAGTATCGAGTTGATCATTATACATGAAGAAATAACCAATTTCATCGTTTGGTTTATGTTTTACACGCGTTTTAAATTTTATTGCCGAAATCGCTTTTTCTCGCCGAGATAAGCACGTTTTCTGAAATGCCGCTCTCCCGTCACTCTGGTTAAAGTGTTATGAAAAAAAAGGCTGTTGGGGGCTAGGGAGTATCGAGTTGATCATTATACATGAAGAAATAACCAATTTCATCGTTTGGTTTATGTTTTACACGCGTTTTAAATTTTATTGCCGAAATCGCTTTTTCTCGCCGAGATAAGCACGTTTTCTGAAATGCCGCTCTCCCGTCACTCTGGTTAAAGTGTTATGAAAAAAAAGGCTGTTGGGGGCTAGGGAGTATCGAGTTGATCATTATACATGAAGAAATAACCAATTTCATCGTTTGGTTTATGTTTTACACGCGTTTTAAATTTTATTGCCGAAATCGCTTTTTCTCGCCGAGATAAGCACGTTTTCTGAAATGCCGCTCTCCCGTCACTCTGGTTAAAGTGTTATGAAAAAAAAGGCTGTTGGGGGCTAGGGAGTATCGAGTTGATCATTATACATGAAGAAATAACCAATTTCATCGTTTGGTTTATGTTTTACACGCGTTTTAAATTTTATTGCCGAAATCGCTTTTTCTCGCCGAGATAAGCACGTTTTCTGAAATGCCGCTCTCCCGTCACTCTGGTTAAAGTGTTATGAAAAAAAAGGCTGTTGGGGGCTAGGGAGTATCGAGTTGATCATTATACATGAAGAAATAACCAATTTCATCGTTTGGTTTATGTTTTACACGCGTTTTAAATTTTATTGCCGAAATCGCTTTTTCTCGCCGAGATAAGCACGTTTTCTGAAATGCCGCTCTCCCGTCACTCTGGTTAAAGTGTTATGAAAAAAAAGGCTGTTGGGGGCTAGGGAGTATCGAGTTGATCATTATACATGAAGAAATAACCAATTTCATCGTTTGGTTTATGTTTTACACGCGTTTTAAATTTTATTGCCGAAATCGCTTTTTCTCGCCGAGATAAGCACGTTTTCTGAAATGCCGCTCTCCCGTCACTCTGGTTAAAGTGTTATGAAAAAAAAGGCTGTTGGGGGCTAGGGAGTATCGAGTTGATCATTATACATGAAGAAATAACCAATTTCATCGTTTGGTTTATGTTTTACACGCGTTTTAAATTTTATTGCCGAAATCGCTTTTTCTCGCCGAGATAAGCACGTTTTCTGAAATGCCGCTCTCCCGTCACTCTGGTTAAAGTGTTATGAAAAAAAAGGCTGTTGGGGGCTAGGGAGTATCGAGTTGATCATTATACATGAAGAAATAACCAATTTCATCGTTTGGTTTATGTTTTACACGCGTTTTAAATTTTATTGCCGAAATCGCTTTTTCTCGCCGAGATAAGCACGTTTTCTCCGCTCTCCCGTCACTCTGGTTAAAGTGTTATGAAAAAAAAGGCTGTTGGGGGCTAGGGAGTATCGAGTTGATCATTATACATGAAGAAATAACCAATTTCATCGTTTGGTTTATGTTTTACACGCGTTTTAAATTTTATTGCCGAAATCGCTTTTTCTCGCCGAGATAAGCACGTTTTCTGAAATGCCGCTCTCCCGTCACTCTGGTTAAAGTGTTATGAAAAAAAAGGCTGTTGGGGGCTAGGGAGTATCGAGTTGATCATTATACATGAAGAAATAACCAATTTCATCGTTTGGTTTATGTTTTACACGCGTTTTAAATTTTATTGCCGAAATCGCTTTTTCTCGCCGAGATAAGCACGTTTTCTGAAATGCCGCTCTCCCGTCACTCTGGTTAAAGTGTTATGAAAAAAAAGGCTGTTGGGGGCTAGGGAGTATCGAGTTGATCATTATACATGAAGAAATAACCAATTTCATCGTTTGGTTTATGTTTTACACGCGTTTTAAATTTTATTGCCGAAATCGCTTTTTCTCGCCGAGATAAGCACGTTTTCTGAAATGCCGCTCTCCCGTCACTCTGGTTAAAGTGTTATGAAAAAAAAGGCTGTTGGGGGCTAGGGAGTATCGAGTTGATCATTATACATGAAGAAATAACCAATTTCATCGTTTGGTTTATGTTTTACACGCGTTTTAAATTTTATTGCCGAAATCGCTTTTTCTCGCCGAGATAAGCACGTTTTCTGAAATGCCGCTCTCCCGTCACTCTGGTTAAAGTGTTATGAAAAAAAAGGCTGTTGGGGGCTAGGGAGTATCGAGTTGATCATTATACATGAAGAAATAACCAATTTCATCGTTTGGTTTATGTTTTACACGCGTTTTAAATTTTATTGCCGAAATCGCTTTTTCTCGCCGAGATAAGCACGTTTTCTGAAATGCCGCTCTCCCGTCACTCTGGTTAAAGTGTTATGAAAAAAAAGGCTGTTGGGGGCTAGGGAGTATCGAGTTGATCATTATACATGAAGAAATAACCAATTTCATCGTTTGGTTTATGTTTTACACGCGTTTTAAATTTTATTGCCGAAATCGCTTTTTCTCGCCGAGATAAGCACGTTTTCTGAAATGCCGCTCTCCCGTCACTCTGGTTAAAGTGTTATGAAAAAAAAGGCTGTTGGGGGCTAGGGAGTATCGAGTTGATCATTATACATGAAGAAATAACCAATTTCATCGTTTGGTTTATGTTTTACACGCGTTTTAAATTTTATTGCCGAAATCGCTTTTTCTCGCCGAGATAAGCACGTTTTCTGAAATGCCGCTCTCCCGTCACTCTGGTTAAAGTGTTATGAAAAAAAAGGCTGTTGGGGGCTAGGGAGTATCGAGTTGATCATTATACATGAAGAAATAACCAATTTCATCGTTTGGTTTATGTTTTACACGCGTTTTAAATTTTATTGCCGAAATCGCTTTTTCTCGCCGAGATAAGCACGTTTTCTGAAATGCCGCTCTCCCGTCACTCTGGTTAAAGTGTTATGAAAAAAAAGGCTGTTGGGGGCTAGGGAGTATCGAGTTGATCATTATACATGAAGAAATAACCAATTTCATCGTTTGGTTTATGTTTTACACGCGTTTTAAATTTTATTGCCGAAATCGCTTTTTCTCGCCGAGATAAGCACGTTTTCTGAAATGCCGCTCTCCCGTCACTCTGGTTAAAGTGTTATGAAAAAAAAGGCTGTTGGGGGCTAGGGAGTATCGAGTTGATCATTATACATGAAGAAATAACCAATTTCATCGTTTGGTTTATGTTTTACACGCGTTTTAAATTTTATTGCCGAAATCGCTTTTTCTCGCCGAGATAAGCACGTTTTCTGAAATGCCGCTCTCCCGTCACTCTGGTTAAAGTGTTATGAAAAAAAAGGCTGTTGGGGGCTAGGGAGTATCGAGTTGATCATTATACATGAAGAAATAACCAATTTCATCGTTTGGTTTATGTTTTACACGCGTTTTAAATTTTATTGCCGAAATCGCTTTTTCTCGCCGAGATAAGCACGTTTTCTGAAATGCCGCTCTCCCGTCACTCTGGTTAAAGTGTTATGAAAAAAAAGGCTGTTGGGGGCTAGGGAGTATCGAGTTGATCATTATACATGAAGAAATAACCAATTTCATCGTTTGGTTTATGTTTTACACGCGTTTTAAATTTTATTGCCGAAATCGCTTTTTCTCGCCGAGATAAGCACGTTTTCTGAAATGCCGCTCTCCCGTCACTCTGGTTAAAGTGTTATGAAAAAAAAGGCTGTTGGGGGCTAGGGAGTATCGAGTTGATCATTATACATGAAGAAATAACCAATTTCATCGTTTGGTTTATGTTTTACACGCGTTTTAAATTTTATTGCCGAAATCGCTTTTTCTCGCCGAGATAAGCACGTTTTCTGAAATGCCGCTCTCCCGTCACTCTGGTTAAAGTGTTATGAAAAAAAAGGCTGTTGGGGGCTAGGGAGTATCGAGTTGATCATTATACATGAAGAAATAACCAATTTCATCGTTTGGTTTATGTTTTACACGCGTTTTAAATTTTATTGCCGAAATCGCTTTTTCTCGCCGAGATAAGCACGTTTTCTGAAATGCCGCTCTCCCGTCACTCTGGTTAAAGTGTTATGAAAAAAAAGGCTGTTGGGGGCTAGGGAGTATCGAGTTGATCATTATACATGAAGAAATAACCAATTTCATCGTTTGGTTTATGTTTTACACGCGTTTTAAATTTTATTGCCGAAATCGCTTTTTCTCGCCGAGATAAGCACGTTTTCTGAAATGCCGCTCTCCCGTCACTCTGGTTAAAGTGTTATGAAAAAAAAGGCTGTTGGGGGCTAGGGAGTATCGAGTTGATCATTATACATGAAGAAATAACCAATTTCATCGTTTGGTTTATGTTTTACACGCGTTTTAAATTTTATTGCCGAAATCGCTTTTTCTCGCCGAGATAAGCACGTTTTCTGAAATGCCGCTCTCCCGTCACTCTGGTTAAAGTGTTATGAAAAAAAAGGCTGTTGGGGGCTAGGGAGTATCGAGTTGATCATTATACATGAAGAAATAACCAATTTCATCGTTTGGTTTATGTTTTACACGCGTTTTAAATTTTATTGCCGAAATCGCTTTTTCTCGCCGAGATAAGCACGTTTTCTGAAATGCCGCTCTCCCGTCACTCTGGTTAAAGTGTTATGAAAAAAAAGGCTGTTGGGGGCTAGGGAGTATCGAGTTGATCATTATACATGAAGAAATAACCAATTTCATCGTTTGGTTTATGTTTTACACGCGTTTTAAATTTTATTGCCGAAATCGCTTTTTCTCGCCGAGATAAGCACGTTTTCTGAAATGCCGCTCTCCCGTCACTCTGGTTAAAGTGTTATGAAAAAAAAGGCTGTTGGGGGCTAGGGAGTATCGAGTTGATCATTATACATGAAGAAATAACCAATTTCATCGTTTGGTTTATGTTTTACACGCGTTTTAAATTTTATTGCCGAAATCGCTTTTTCTCGCCGAGATAAGCACGTTTTCTGAAATGCCGCTCTCCCGTCACTCTGGTTAAAGTGTTATGAAAAAAAAGGCTGTTGGGGGCTAGGGAGTATCGAGTTGATCATTATACATGAAGAAATAACCAATTTCATCGTTTGGTTTATGTTTTACACGCGTTTTAAATTTTATTGCCGAAATCGCTTTTTCTCGCCGAGATAAGCACGTTTTCTGAAATGCCGCTCTCCCGTCACTCTGGTTAAAGTGTTATGAAAAAAAAGGCTGTTGGGGGCTAGGGAGTATCGAGTTGATCATTATACATGAAGAAATAACCAATTTCATCGTTTGGTTTATGTTTTACACGCGTTTTAAATTTTATTGCCGAAATCGCTTTTTCTCGCCGAGATAAGCACGTTTTCTGAAATGCCGCTCTCCCGTCACTCTGGTTAAAGTGTTATGAAAAAAAAGGCTGTTGGGGGCTAGGGAGTATCGAGTTGATCATTATACATGAAGAAATAACCAATTTCATCGTTTGGTTTATGTTTTACACGCGTTTTAAATTTTATTGCCGAAATCGCTTTTTCTCGCCGAGATAAGCACGTTTTCTGAAATGCCGCTCTCCCGTCACTCTGGTTAAAGTGTTATGAAAAAAAAGGCTGTTGGGGGCTAGGGAGTATCGAGTTGATCATTATACATGAAGAAATAACCAATTTCATCGTTTGGTTTATGTTTTACACGCGTTTTAAATTTTATTGCCGAAATCGCTTTTTCTCGCCGAGATAAGCACGTTTTCTGAAATGCCGCTCTCCCGTCACTCTGGTTAAAGTGTTATGAAAAAAAAGGCTGTTGGGGGCTAGGGAGTATCGAGTTGATCATTATACATGAAGAAATAACCAATTTCATCGTTTGGTTTATGTTTTACACGCGTTTTAAATTTTATTGCCGAAATCGCTTTTTCTCGCCGAGATAAGCACGTTTTCTGAAATGCCGCTCTCCCGTCACTCTGGTTAAAGTGTTATGAAAAAAAAGGCTGTTGGGGGCTAGGGAGTATCGAGTTGATCATTATACATGAAGAAATAACCAATTTCATCGTTTGGTTTATGTTTTACACGCGTTTTAAATTTTATTGCCGAAATCGCTTTTTCTCGCCGAGATAAGCACGTTTTCTGAAATGCCGCTCTCCCGTCACTCTGGTTAAAGTGTTATGAAAAAAAAGGCTGTTGGGGGCTAGGGAGTATCGAGTTGATCATTATACATGAAGAAATAACCAATTTCATCGTTTGGTTTATGTTTTACACGCGTTTTAAATTTTATTGCCGAAATCGCTTTTTCTCGCCGAGATAAGCACGTTTTCTGAAATCGCCGCTCTCCCGTCACTCTGGTTAAAGTGTTATGAAAAAAAAGGCTGTTGGGGGCTAGGGAGTATCGAGTTGATCATTATACATGAAGAAATAACCAATTTCATCGTTTGGTTTATGTTTTACACGCGTTTTAAATTTTATTGCCGAAATCGCTTTTTCTCGCCGAGATAAGCACGTTTTCTGAAATGCCGCTCTCCCGTCACTCTGGTTAAAGTGTTATGAAAAAAAAGGCTGTTGGGGGCTAGGGAGTATCGAGTTGATCATTATACATGAAGAAATAACCAATTTCATCGTTTGGTTTATGTTTTACACGCGTTTTAAATTTTATTGCCGAAATCGCTTTTTCTCGCCGAGATAAGCACGTTTTCTGAAATGCCGCTCTCCCGTCACTCTGGTTAAAGTGTTATGAAAAAAAAGGCTGTTGGGGGCTAGGGAGTATCGAGTTGATCATTATACATGAAGAAATAACCAATTTCATCGTTTGGTTTATGTTTTACACGCGTTTTAAATTTTATTGCCGAAATCGCTTTTTCTCGCCGAGATAAGCACGTTTTCTGAAATGCCGCTCTCCCGTCACTCTGGTTAAAGTGTTATGAAAAAAAAGGCTGTTGGGGGCTAGGGAGTATCGAGTTGATCATTATACATGAAGAAATAACCAATTTCATCGTTTGGTTTATGTTTTACACGCGTTTTAAATTTTATTGCCGAAATCGCTTTTTCTCGCCGAGATAAGCACGTTTTCTGAAATGCCGCTCTCCCGTCACTCTGGTTAAAGTGTTATGAAAAAAAAGGCTGTTGGGGGCTAGGGAGTATCGAGTTGATCATTATACATGAAGAAATAACCAATTTCATCGTTTGGTTTATGTTTTACACGCGTTTTAAATTTTATTGCCGAAATCGCTTTTTCTCGCCGAGATAAGCACGTTTTCTGAAATGCCGCTCTCCCGTCACTCTGGTTAAAGTGTTATGAAAAAAAAGGCTGTTGGGGGCTAGGGAGTATCGAGTTGATCATTATACATGAAGAAATAACCAATTTCATCGTTTGGTTTATGTTTTACACGCGTTTTAAATTTTATTGCCGAAATCGCTTTTTCTCGCCGAGATAAGCACGTTTTCTGAAATGCCGCTCTCCCGTCACTCTGGTTAAAGTGTTATGAAAAAAAAGGCTGTTGGGGGCTAGGGAGTATCGAGTTGATCATTATACATGAAGAAATAACCAATTTCATCGTTTGGTTTATGTTTTACACGCGTTTTAAATTTTATTGCCGAAATCGCTTTTTCTCGCCGAGATAAGCACGTTTTCTGAAATGCCGCTCTCCCGTCACTCTGGTTAAAGTGTTATGAAAAAAAAGGCTGTTGGGGGCTAGGGAGTATCGAGTTGATCATTATACATGAAGAAATAACCAATTTCATCGTTTGGTTTATGTTTTACACGCGTTTTAAATTTTATTGCCGAAATCGCTTTTTCTCGCCGAGATAAGCACGTTTTCTGAAATGCCGCTCTCCCGTCACTCTGGTTAAAGTGTTATGAAAAAAAAGGCTGTTGGGGGCTAGGGAGTATCGAGTTGATCATTATACATGAAGAAATAACCAATTTCATCGTTTGGTTTATGTTTTACACGCGTTTTAAATTTTATTGCCGAAATCGCTTTTTCTCGCCGAGATAAGCACGTTTTCTGAAATGCCGCTCTCCCGTCACTCTGGTTAAAGTGTTATGAAAAAAAAGGCTGTTGGGGGCTAGGGAGTATCGAGTTGATCATTATACATGAAGAAATAACCAATTTCATCGTTTGGTTTATGTTTTACACGCGTTTTAAATTTTATTGCCGAAATCGCTTTTTCTCGCCGAGATAAGCACGTTTTCTGAAATGCCGCTCTCCCGTCACTCTGGTTAAAGTGTTATGAAAAAAAAGGCTGTTGGGGGCTAGGGAGTATCGAGTTGATCATTATACATGAAGAAATAACCAATTTCATCGTTTGGTTTATGTTTTACACGCGTTTTAAATTTTATTGCCGAAATCGCTTTTTCTCGCCGAGATAAGCACGTTTTCTGAAATGCCGCTCTCCCGTCACTCTGGTTAAAGTGTTATGAAAAAAAAGGCTGTTGGGGGCTAGGGAGTATCGAGTTGATCATTATACATGAAGAAATAACCAATTTCATCGTTTGGTTTATGTTTTACACGCGTTTTAAATTTTATTGCCGAAATCGCTTTTTCTCGCCGAGATAAGCACGTTTTCTGAAATGCCGCTCTCCCGTCACTCTGGTTAAAGTGTTATGAAAAAAAAGGCTGTTGGGGGCTAGGGAGTATCGAGTTGATCATTATACATGAAGAAATAACCAATTTCATCGTTTGGTTTATGTTTTACACGCGTTTTAAATTTTATTGCCGAAATCGCTTTTTCTCGCCGAGATAAGCACGTTTTCTGAAATGCCGCTCTCCCGTCACTCTGGTTAAAGTGTTATGAAAAAAAAGGCTGTTGGGGGCTAGGGAGTATCGAGTTGATCATTATACATGAAGAAATAACCAATTTCATCGTTTGGTTTATGTTTTACACGCGTTTTAAATTTTATTGCCGAAATCGCTTTTTCTCGCCGAGATAAGCACGTTTTCTGAAATGCCGCTCTCCCGTCACTCTGGTTAAAGTGTTATGAAAAAAAAGGCTGTTGGGGGCTAGGGAGTATCGAGTTGATCATTATACATGAAGAAATAACCAATTTCATCGTTTGGTTTATGTTTTACACGCGTTTTAAATTTTATTGCCGAAATCGCTTTTTCTCGCCGAGATAAGCACGTTTTCTGAAATGCCGCTCTCCCGTCACTCTGGTTAAAGTGTTATGAAAAAAAAGGCTGTTGGGGGCTAGGGAGTATCGAGTTGATCATTATACATGAAGAAATAACCAATTTCATCGTTTGGTTTATGTTTTACACGCGTTTTAAATTTTATTGCCGAAATCGCTTTTTCTCGCCGAGATAAGCACGTTTTCTGAAATGCCGCTCTCCCGTCACTCTGGTTAAAGTGTTATGAAAAAAAAGGCTGTTGGGGGCTAGGGAGTATCGAGTTGATCATTATACATGAAGAAATAACCAATTTCATCGTTTGGTTTATGTTTTACACGCGTTTTAAATTTTATTGCCGAAATCGCTTTTTCTCGCCGAGATAAGCACGTTTTCTGAAATGCCGCTCTCCCGTCACTCTGGTTAAAGTGTTATGAAAAAAAAGGCTGTTGGGGGCTAGGGAGTATCGAGTTGATCATTATACATGAAGAAATAACCAATTTCATCGTTTGGTTTATGTTTTACACGCGTTTTAAATTTTATTGCCGAAATCGCTTTTTCTCGCCGAGATAAGCACGTTTTCTGAAATGCCGCTCTCCCGTCACTCTGGTTAAAGTGTTATGAAAAAAAAGGCTGTTGGGGGCTAGGGAGTATCGAGTTGATCATTATACATGAAGAAATAACCAATTTCATCGTTTGGTTTATGTTTTACACGCGTTTTAAATTTTATTGCCGAAATCGCTTTTTCTCGCCGAGATAAGCACGTTTTCTGAAATGCCGCTCTCCCGTCACTCTGGTTAAAGTGTTATGAAAAAAAAGGCTGTTGGGGGCTAGGGAGTATCGAGTTGATCATTATACATGAAGAAATAACCAATTTCATCGTTTGGTTTATGTTTTACACGCGTTTTAAATTTTATTGCCGAAATCGCTTTTTCTCGCCGAGATAAGCACGTTTTCTGAAATGCCGCTCTCCCGTCACTCTGGTTAAAGTGTTATGAAAAAAAAGGCTGTTGGGGGCTAGGGAGTATCGAGTTGATCATTATACATGAAGAAATAACCAATTTCATCGTTTGGTTTATGTTTGACACGCGTTTTAAATTTTATTGCCGAAATCGCTTTTTCTCGCCGAGATAAGCACGTTTTCTGAAATGCCGCTCTCCCGTCACTCTGGTTAAAGTGTTATGAAAAAAAAGGCTGTTGGGGGCTAGGGAGTATCGAGTTGATCATTATACATGAAGAAATAACCAATTTCATCGTTTGGTTTATGTTTGACACGCGTTTTAAATTTTATTGCCGAAATCGCTTTTTCTCGCCGAGATAAGCACGTTTTCTGAAATGCCGCTCTCCCGTCACTCTGGTTAAAGTGTTATGAAAAAAAAGGCTGTTGGGGGCTAGGGAGTATCGAGTTGATCATTATACATGAAGAAATAACCAATTTCATCGTTTGGTTTATGTTTTACACGCGTTTTAAATTTTATTGCCGAAATCGCTTTTTCTCGCCGAGATAAGCACGTTTTCTGAAATGCCGCTCTCCCGTCACTCTGGTTAAAGTGTTATGAAAAAAAAGGCTGTTGGGGGCTAGGGAGTATCGAGTTGATCATTATACATGAAGAAATAACCAATTTCATCGTTTGGTTTATGTTTTACACGCGTTTTAAATTTTATTGCCGAAATCGCTTTTTCTCGCCGAGATAAGCACGTTTTCTGAAATGCCGCTCTCCCGTCACTCTGGTTAAAGTGTTATGAAAAAAAAGGCTGTTGGGGGCTAGGGAGTATCGAGTTGATCATTATACATGAAGAAATAACCAATTTCATCGTTTGGTTTATGTTTTACACGCGTTTTAAATTTTATTGCCGAAATCGCTTTTTCTCGCCGAGATAAGCACGTTTTCTGAAATGCCGCTCTCCCGTCACTCTGGTTAAAGTGTTATGAAAAAAAAGGCTGTTGGGGGCTAGGGAGTATCGAGTTGATCATTATACATGAAGAAATAACCAATTTCATCGTTTGGTTTATGTTTTACACGCGTTTTAAATTTTATTGCCGAAATCGCTTTTTCTCGCCGAGATAAGCACGTTTTCTGAAATGCCGCTCTCCCGTCACTCTGGTTAAAGTGTTATGAAAAAAAAGGCTGTTGGGGGCTAGGGAGTATCGAGTTGATCATTATACATGAAGAAATAACCAATTTCATCGTTTGGTTTATGTTTTACACGCGTTTTAAATTTTATTGCCGAAATCGCTTTTTCTCGCCGAGATAAGCACGTTTTCTGAAATGCCGCTCTCCCGTCACTCTGGTTAAAGTGTTATGAAAAAAAAGGCTGTTGGGGGCTAGGGAGTATCGAGTTGATCATTATACATGAAGAAATAACCAATTTCATCGTTTGGTTTATGTTTTACACGCGTTTTAAATTTTATTGCCGAAATCGCTTTTTCTCGCCGAGATAAGCACGTTTTCTGAAATGCCGCTCTCCCGTCACTCTGGTTAAAGTGTTATGAAAAAAAAGGCTGTTGGGGGCTAGGGAGTATCGAGTTGATCATTATACATGAAGAAATAACCAATTTCATCGTTTGGTTTATGTTTTACACGCGTTTTAAATTTTATTGCCGAAATCGCTTTTTCTCGCCGAGATAAGCACGTTTTCTGAAATGCCGCTCTCCCGTCACTCTGGTTAAAGTGTTATGAAAAAAAAGGCTGTTGGGGGCTAGGGAGTATCGAGTTGATCATTATACATGAAGAAATAACCAATTTCATCGTTTGGTTTATGTTTTACACGCGTTTTAAATTTTATTGCCGAAATCGCTTTTTCTCGCCGAGATAAGCACGTTTTCTGAAATGCCGCTCTCCCGTCACTCTGGTTAAAGTGTTATGAAAAAAAAGGCTGTTGGGGGCTAGGGAGTATCGAGTTGATCATTATACATGAAGAAATAACCAATTTCATCGTTTGGTTTATGTTTTACACGCGTTTTAAATTTTATTGCCGAAATCGCTTTTTCTCGCCGAGATAAGCACGTTTTCTGAAATGCCGCTCTCCCGTCACTCTGGTTAAAGTGTTATGAAAAAAAAGGCTGTTGGGGGCTAGGGAGTATCGAGTTGATCATTATACATGAAGAAATAACCAATTTCATCGTTTGGTTTATGTTTTACACGCGTTTTAAATTTTATTGCCGAAATCGCTTTTTCTCGCCGAGATAAGCACGTTTTCTGAAATGCCGCTCTCCCGTCACTCTGGTTAAAGTGTTATGAAAAAAAAGGCTGTTGGGGGCTAGGGAGTATCGAGTTGATCATTATACATGAAGAAATAACCAATTTCATCGTTTGGTTTATGTTTTACACGCGTTTTAAATTTTATTGCCGAAATCGCTTTTTCTCGCCGAGATAAGCACGTTTTCTGAAATGCCGCTCTCCCGTCACTCTGGTTAAAGTGTTATGAAAAGAAAAGGCTGTTGGGGGCTAGGGAGTATCGAGTTGATCATTATACATGAAGAAATAACCAATTTCATCGTTTGGTTTATGTTTTACACGATGCTGAGCTCCAGCTGGAAGTGTAAAAAGAACCGGGCTGGTTAAAAAAAGAACCGGGCGACCCGGTAAAATTGCTTAGCCGGGGCTCTGGAAGCCTATCACGGCGTGATCTTGTCCAAAAAGCCGCTGCTGAGCTCCAGCTGGAAGTGTAAAAAGAACCGGGCAGGTTAAAAAAAAGAACCGGGCGACCCGGTAAAATTGCTTAGCCGGGGCTCTGGAAGCCTAACACGGCGTGATCTTGTCCAAAAAGCCGCTGCTGAGCTCCAGCTGGAAGTGTAAAAAGAACCGGGCTGGTTAAAAAAAAGAACCGGGCGGCCCGGTAAAATTGCTTAGCCGGGGCTCTGGAAGCCTAACCCGGCGTGATACTGTGCAAAAAGCCGCTGCTGAGCTCCAGCTGGAAGTGTAAAAAAAACCGGGCTGGTTAAAAAAAAGAACCGGGCGACCCTGTAAAATTGCTTAGCCGGGGCTCTGGAAGCCTAACACGGCGTGATCTTGTCCAAAAACCCGCTGCTGAGCTCCAGCTGGAAGTGTAAAAAGAACCGGGCTGGTTAAAAAAAAGAACCGGGCGGGCCGGTAAAATTGCTTAGCCGGGGCTCTGGAAGCCTAACACGGCGTGATCTTGTCCAAAATTCCGCTCGTGAGCTCCAGCTGGAAGTGTAAAAAGAACCGGGCTGGTTCAAAAAAAGAACCGGGCGGCCCGGTAGAATTACTTAGCCGAGGTCCTGGAAGCCTAACCCGGCGTGATCTTGCGCAAAAAGCCGCTGCTGAGCTCCAGCTGGAAGTGTAAAAAGAACCGGGCTGGTTCAAAAAAAGAACCGGGCGGCCCGGTAAAATTGCTTAGCCGGGGTCCTGGAAGCCTAACGCGGCGTGATCTTGCCCGAAAGTCGGCCTCTATACTTCCATATTAGGTACCAGGCGCTCAGAGCCAACTTGGCAAAAATTTTCTAAGTGCCCACGGCTCTGCGGGGATTGTGCGTCCGACCCGCGCCGGTTCTCCAGCCGGCCTAAAATAACGCAAAACCAGCCTCTCCCCTGGAGCTCACAGCCAAAGGCGAAACTTTTCTAAGTGCCTACGGCTCTGCGGGCTTTTGAGTCCGCCCCGCGACGGTTCGTCGGTCGGCCTCAAAAAGCGAAAAATCAGCCTCTCTCCCTGGAGCTCGACTCGAGTTGATCAATATACATGAAGAAATAACCAATTTCCTCGTTTGGTTTATGTTTTACACGCGTTTTAAATTTTATTGCCGAAATCGCTTTTTCTCGCCGAGATAAGCACGTTTTCTGAAATGCCGCTCTCCCGTCACTCTGGTTAAAGTGTTATGAAAAAAAAGGCTGTTGGGGGCTAGGGAGTATCGAGTTGATCATTATACATGAAGAAATAACCAATTTCATCGTTTGGTTTATGTTTTACACGCGTTTTAAATTTTATTGCCGAAATCGCTTTTTCTCGCCGAGATAAGCACGTTTTCTGAAATGCCGCTCTCCCGTCACTCTGGTTAAAGTGTTATGAAAAAAAAGGCTGTTGGGGGCTAGGGAGTATCGAGTTGATCATTATACATGAAGAAATAACCAATTTCATCGTTTGGTTTATGTTTTACACGCGTTTTAAATTTTATTGCCGAAATCGCTTTTTCTCGCCGAGATAAGCACGTTTTCTGAAATGCCGCTCTCCCGTCACTCTGGTTAAAGTGTTATGAAAAAAAAGGCTGTTGGGGGCTAGGGAGTATCGAGTTGATCATTATACATGAAGAAATAACCAATTTCATCGTTTGGTTTATGTTTTACACGCGTTTTAAATTTTATTGCCGAAATCGCTTTTTCTCGCCGAGATAAGCACGTTTTCTGAAATGCCGCTCTCCCGTCACTCTGGTTAAAGTGTTATGAAAAAAAAGGCTGTTGGGGGCTAGGGAGTATCGAGTTGATCATTATACATGAAGAAATAACCAATTTCATCGTTTGGTTTATGTTTTACACGCGTTTTAAATTTTATTGCCGAAATCGCTTTTTCTCGCCGAGATAAGCACGTTTTCTGAAATGCCGCTCTCCCGTCACTCTGGTTAAAGTGTTATGAAAAAAAAGGCTGTTGGGGGCTAGGGAGTATCGAGTTGATCATTATACATGAAGAAATAACCAATTTCATCGTTTGGTTTATGTTTTACACGCGTTTTAAATTTTATTGCCGAAATCGCTTTTTCTCGCCGAGATAAGCACGTTTTCTGAAATGCCGCTCTCCCGTCACTCTGGTTAAAGTGTTATGAAAAAAAAGGCTGTTGGGGGCTAGGGAGTATCGAGTTGATCATTATACATGAAGAAATAACCAATTTCATCGTTTGGTTTATGTTTTACACGCGTTTTAAATTTTATTGCCGAAATCGCTTTTTCTCGCCGAGATAAGCACGTTTTCTGAAATGCCGCTCTCCCGTCACTCTGGTTAAAGTGTTATGAAAAAAAAGGCTGTTGGGGGCTAGGGAGTATCGAGTTGATCATTATACATGAAGAAATAACCAATTTCATCGTTTGGTTTATGTTTTACACGCGTTTTAAATTTTATTGCCGAAATCGCTTTTTCTCGCCGAGATAAGCACGTTTTCTGAAATGCCGCTCTCCCGTCACTCTGGTTAAAGTGTTATGAAAAAAAAGGCTGTTGGGGGCTAGGGAGTATCGAGTTGATCATTATACATGAAGAAATAACCAATTTCATCGTTTGGTTTATGTTTTACACGCGTTTTAAATTTTATTGCCGAAATCGCTTTTTCTCGCCGAGATAAGCACGTTTTCTGAAATGCCGCTCTCCCGTCACTCTGGTTAAAGTGTTATGAAAAAAAAGGCTGTTGGGGGCTAGGGAGTATCGAGTTGATCATTATACATGAAGAAATAACCAATTTCATCGTTTGGTTTATGTTTTACACGCGTTTTAAATTTTATTGCCGAAATCGCTTTTTCTCGCCGAGATAAGCACGTTTTCTGAAATGCCGCTCTCCCGTCACTCTGGTTAAAGTGTTATGAAAAAAAAGGCTGTTGGGGGCTAGGGAGTATCGAGTTGATCATTATACATGAAGAAATAACCAATTTCATCGTTTGGTTTATGTTTTACACGCGTTTTAAATTTTATTGCCGAAATCGCTTTTTCTCGCCGAGATAAGCACGTTTTCTGAAATGCCGCTCTCCCGTCACTCTGGTTAAAGTGTTATGAAAAAAAAGGCTGTTGGGGGCTAGGGAGTATCGAGTTGATCATTATACATGAAGAAATAACCAATTTCATCGTTTGGTTTATGTTTTACACGCGTTTTAAATTTTATTGCCGAAATCGCTTTTTCTCGCCGAGATAAGCACGTTTTCTGAAATGCCGCTCTCCCGTCACTCTGGTTAAAGTGTTATGAAAAAAAAGGCTGTTGGGGGCTAGGGAGTATCGAGTTGATCATTATACATGAAGAAATAACCAATTTCATCGTTTGGTTTATGTTTTACACGCGTTTTAAATTTTATTGCCGAAATCGCTTTTTCTCGCCGAGATAAGCACGTTTTCTGAAATGCCGCTCTCCCGTCACTCTGGTTAAAGTGTTATGAAAAAAAAGGCTGTTGGGGGCTAGGGAGTATCGAGTTGATCATTATACATGAAGAAATAACCAATTTCATCGTTTCGGTTATGTTTTACACGCGTTTTAAATTTTATTGCCGAAATCGCTTTTTCTCGCCGAGATAAGCACGTTTTCTGAAATGCCGCTCTCCCGTCACTCTGGTTAAAGTGTTATGAAAAAAAAGGCTGTTGGGGGCTAGGGAGTATCGAGTTGATCATTATACATGAAGAAATAACCAATTTCATCGTTTGGTTTATGTTTTACACGCGTTTTAAATTTTATTGCCGAAATCGCTTTTTCTCGCCGAGATAAGCACGTTTTCTGAAATGCCGCTCTCCCGTCACTCTGGTTAAAGTGTTATGAAAAAAAAGGCTGTTGGGGGCTAGGGAGTATCGAGTTGATCATTATACATGAAGAAATAACCAATTTCATCGTTTGGTTTATGTTTTACACGCGTTTTAAATTTTATTGCCGAAATCGCTTTTTCTCGCCGAGATAAGCACGTTTTCTGAAATGCCGCTCTCCCGTCACTCTGGTTAAAGTGTTATGAAAAAAAAGGCTGTTGGGGGCTAGGGAGTATCGAGTTGATCATTATACATGAAGAAATAACCAATTTCATCGTTTGGTTTATGTTTTACACGCGTTTAAAATTGTATTGCCGAAATCGCTTTTTCTCGCCGAGATAAGCACGTTTTCTGAAATGCCGCTCTCCCGTCACTCTGGTTAAAGTGTTATGAAAAAAAAGGCTGTTGGGGGCTAGGGAGTATCGAGTTGATCATTATACATGAAGAAATAACCAATTTCATCGTTTGGTTTATGTTTTACACGCGTTTTAAATTTTATTGCCGAAATCGCTTTTTCTCGCCGAGATAAGCACGTTTTCTGAAATGCCGCTCTCCCGTCACTCTGGTTAAAGTGTTATGAAAAAAAAGGCTGTTGGGGGCTAGGGAGTATCGAGTTGATCATTATACATGAAGAAATAACCAATTTCATCGTTTGGTTTATGTTTTACACGCGTTTTAAATTTTATTGCCGAAATTGCTTTTTCTCGCCGAGATAAGCACGTTTTCTGAAATGCCGCTCTCCCGTCACTCTGGTTAAAGTGTTATGAAAAAAAAGGCTGTTTGGGGCTAGGGAGTATCGAGTTGATCATTATACATGAAGAAATAACCAATTTCATCGTTTGGTTTATGTTTTACACGCGTTTTAAATTTTATTGCCGAAATCGCTTTTTCTCGCCGAGATAAGCACGTTTTCTGAAATGCCGCTCTCCCGTCACTCTGGTTAAAGTGTTATGAAAAAAAAGGCTGTTGGGGGCTAGGGAGTATCGAGTTGATCATTATACATGAAGAAATAACCAATTTCATCGTTTGGTTTATGTTTTACACGCGTTTTAAATTTTATTGCCGAAATCGCTTTTTCTCGCCGAGATAAGCACGTTTTCCGAAATGCCGCTCTCCCGTCACTCTGGTTAAAGTGTTATGAAAAAAAAGGCTGTTGGGGGCTAGGGAGTATCGAGTTGATCATTATACATGAAGAAATAACCAATTTCATCGTTTGGTTTATGTTTTACACGCGTTTTAAATTTTATTGCCGAAATCGCTTTTTCTCGCCGAGATAAGCACGTTTTCTGAAATGCCGCTCTCCCGTCACTCTGGTTAAAGTGTTATGAAAAAAAAGGCTGTTGGGGGCTAGGGAGTATCGAGTTGATCATTATACATGAAGAAATAACCAATTTCATCGTTTGGTTTATGTTTTACACGCGTTTTAAATTTTATTGCCGAAATCGCTTTTTCTCGCCGAGATAAGCACGTTTTCTGAAATGCCGCTCTCCCGTCACTCTGGTTAAAGTGTTATGAAAAAAAAGGCTGTTGGGGGCTAGGGAGTATTGAGTTGATCATTATACATGAAGAAATAACCAATTTCATCGTTTGGTTTATGTTTTACACGCGTTTTAAATTTTATTGCCGAAATCGCTTTTTCTCGCCGAGATAAGCACGTTTTCTGAAATGCCGCTCTCCCGTCACTCTGGTTAAAGTGTTATGAAAAAAAAGGCTGTTGGGGGCTAGGGAGTATCGAGTTGATCATTATACATGAAGAAATAACCAATTTCATCGTTTGGTTTATGTTTTACACGCGTTTTAAATTTTATTGCCGAAATCGCTTTTTCTCGCCGAGATAAGCACGTTTTCTGAAATGCCGCTCTCCCGTCACTCTGGTTAAAGTGTTATGAAAAAAAAGGCTGTTGGGGGCTAGGGAGTATCGAGTTGATCATTATACATGAAGAAATAACCAATTTCATCGTTTGGTTTATGTTTTACACGCGTTTTAAATTTTATTGCCGAAATCGCTTTTTCACGCCGAGATAAGCACGTTTTCTGAAATGCCGCTCTCCCGTCACTCTGGTTAAAGTGTTATGAAAAAAAAGGCTGTTGGGGGCTAGGGAGTATCGAGTTGATCATTATACATGAAGAAATAACCAATTTCATCGTTTGGTTTATGTTTTACACGCGTTTTAAATTTTATTGCCGAAATCGCTTTTTCTCGCCGAGATAAGCACGTTTTCTGAAATGCCGCTCTCCCGTCACTCTGGTTAAAGTGTTATGAAAAAAAAGGCTGTTGGGGGCTAGGGAGTATCGAGTTGATCATTATACATGAAGAAATAACCAATTTCATCGTTTGGTTTATGTTTTACACGCGTTTTAAATTTTATTGCCGAAATCGCTTTTTCTCGCCGAGATAAGCACGTTTTCTGAAATGCCGCTCTCCCGTCACTCTGGTTAAAGTGTTATGAAAAAAAAGGCTGTTGGGGGCTAGGGAGTATCGAGTTGATCATTATACATGAAGAAATAACCAATTTCATCGTTTGGTTTATGTTTTACACGCGTTTTAAATTTTATTGCCGAAATCGCTTTTTCTCGCCGAGATAAGCACGTTTTCTGAAATGCCGCTCTCCCGTCACTCTGGTTAAAGTGTTATGAAAAAAAAGGCTGTTGGGGGCTAGGGAGTATCGAGTTGATCATTATACATGAAGAAATAACCAATTTCATCGTTTGGTTTATGTTTTACACGCGTTTTAAATTTTATTGCCGAAATCGCTTTTTCTCGCCGAGATAAGCACGTTTTCTGAAATGCCGCTCTCCCGTCACTCTGGTTAAAGTGTTATGAAAAAAAAGGCTGTTGGGGGCTAGGGAGTATCGAGTTGATCATTATACATGAAGAAATAACCAATTTCATCGTTTGGTTTATGTTTTACACGCGTTTTAAATTTTATTGCCGAAATCGCTTTTTCTCGCCGAGATAAGCACGTTTTCTGAAATGCCGCTCTCCCGTCACTCTGGTTAAAGTGTTATGAAAAAAAAGGCTGTTGGGGGCTAGGGAGTATCGAGTTGATCATTATACATGAAGAAATAACCAATTTCATCGTTTGGTTTATGTTTTACACGCGTTTTAAATTTTATTGCCGAAATCGCTTTTTCTCGCCGAGATAAGCACGTTTTCTGAAATGCCGCTCTCCCGTCACTCTGGTTAAAGTGTTATGAAAAAAAAGGCTGTTGGGGGCTAGGGAGTATCGAGTTGATCATTATACATGAAGAAATAACCAATTTCATCGTTTGGTTTATGTTTTACACGCGTTTTAAATTTTATTGCCGAAATCGCTTTTTCTCGCCGAGATAAGCACGTTTTCTGAAATGCCGCTCTCCCGTCACTCTGGTTAAAGTGTTATGAAAAAAAAGGCTGTTGGGGGCTAGGGAGTATCGAGTTGATCATTATACATGAAGAAATAACCAATTTCATCGTTTGGTTTATGTTTTACACGCGTTTTAAATTTTATTGCCGAAATCGCTTTTTCTCGCCGAGATAAGCACGTTTTCTGAAATGCCGCTCTCCCGTCACTCTGGTTAAAGTGTTATGAAAAAAAAGGCTGTTGGGGGCTAGGGAGTATCGAGTTGATCATTATACATGAAGAAATAACCAATTTCATCGTTTGGTTTATGTTTTACACGCGTTTTAAATTTTATTGCCGAAATCGCTTTTTCTCGCCGAGATAAGCACGTTTTCTGAAATGCCGCTCTCCCGTCACTCTGGTTAAAGTGTTATGAAAAAAAAGGCTGTTGGGGGCTAGGGAGTATCGAGTTGATCATTATACATGAAGAAATAACCAATTTCATCGTTTGGTTTATGTTTTACACGCGTTTTAAATTTTATTGCCGAAATCGCTTTTTCTCGCCGAGATAAGCACGTTTTCTGAAATGCCGCTCTCCCGTCACTCTGGTTAAAGTGTTATGAAAAAAAAGGCTGTTGGGGGCTAGGGAGTATCGAGTTGATCATTATACATGAAGAAATAACCAATTTCATCGTTTGGTTTATGTTTTACACGCGTTTTAAATTTTATTGCCGAAATCGCTTTTTCTCGCCGAGATAAGCACGTTTTCTGAAATTAAGCACGTTTTCTGAAATGCCGCTCCTCCCGTCACTCTGGTTAAAGTGTTATGAAAAAAAAGGCTGTTGGGGGCTAGGGAGTATCAAGTTGATCATTATACATGAAGAAATAACCAATTTCATCGTTTGGTTTATGTTTTACACGCGTTTTAAATTTTATTGCCGAAATCGCTTTTTTCTCGCCGAGATAAGCACGTTTTCTGAAATGCCGCTCTCCCGTCACTCTGGTTAAAGTGTTATGAAAAAAAAAGGCTGTTGGGGCTAGGGAGTATCGAGTTGATCATTATACATGAAGAAATAACCAATTTCATCGTTTGGTTTTATGTTTTTACACGCGTTTTTAAATTTTATTGCCGAAATCGCTTTTTCTCGCCGAGATAAGCACGTTTTCTGAAATGCCGCTCTCCCGTCACTCTGGTTAAAGTGTTATGAAAAAAAAGGCTGTTGGGGGCTAGGGAGTATCGAGTTGATCATTATACATGAAGAAATAACCAATTTCATCGTTTGGTTTATGTTTTACACGCGTTTTAAATTTTATTGCCGAAATCGCTTTTTCTCGCCGAGATAAGCACGTTTTCTGAAATGCCGCTCTCCCGTCACTCTGGTTAAAGTGTTATGAAAAAAAAGGCTGTTGGGGGGCTAGGGAGTATCGAGTTGATCATTATACATGAAGAAATAACCAATTTCATCGTTTGGTTTATGTTTTACACGCGTTTTAAATTTTATTGCCGAAATCGCTTTTTCTCGCCGAGATAAGCACGTTTTCTGAAATGCCGCTCTCCCGTCACTCTGGTTAAAGTGTTATGAAAAAAAAGGGCTGTTGGGGGCTAGGGAGTATCGAGTTGATCATTATACATGAAGAAATAACCAATTTCATCGTTTGGTTTATGTTTTACACGCGTTTTAAATTTTATTGCCGAAATCGCTTTTTTCTCGCCGAGATAAGCACGTTTTCTGAAATGCCGCTCTCCCGTCACTCTGGTTAAAGTGTTATGAAAAAAAAGGCTGTTGGGGGCTAGGGAGTATCGAGTTGATCATTATACATGAAGAAATAACCAATTTCATCGTTTGGTTTATGTTTTACACGCGTTTTAAATTTTATTGCCGAAATCGCTTTTTCTCGCCGAGATAAGCACGTTTTCTGAAATGCCGCTCTCCCGTCACTCTGGTTAAAGTGTTATGAAAAAAAAGGCTGTTGGGGGCTAGGGAGTATCGAGTTGATCATTATACATGAAGAAATAACCAATTTCATCGTTTGGTTTATGTTTTACACGCGTTTTAAATTTTATTGCCGAAATCGCTTTTTCTCGCCGAGATAAGCACGTTTTCTGAAATGCCGCTCTCCCGTCACTCTGGTTAAAGTGTTATGAAAAAAAAAGGCTGTTGGGGGCTAGGGAGTATCGAGTTGATCATTATACATGAAGAAATAACCAATTTCATCGTTTGGTTTATGTTTTACACGCGTTTTAAATTTTATTGCCGAAATCGCTTTTTCTCGCCGAGATAAGCACGTTTTCTGAAATGCCGCTCTCCCCCGTCACTCTGGTTAAAGTGTTATGAAAAAAAAGGCTGTTGGGGGCTAGGGAGTATCGAGTTGATCATTATACATGAAGAAATAACCAATTTCATCGTTTGGTTTATGTTTTACACGCGTTTTAAATTTTATTGCCGAAATCGCTTTTTCTCGCCGAGATAAGCACGTTTTCTGAAATGCCGCTCTCCCGTCACTCTGGTTAAAGTGTTATGAAAAAAAAAGGCTGTTGGGGGCTAGGGAGTATCGAGTTGATCATTATACATGAAGAAATAACCAATTTCATCGTTTGGTTTATGTTTTACACGCGTTTTAAATTTTATTGCCGAAATCGCTTTTTCTCGCCGAGATAAGCACGTTTTCTGAAATGCCGCTCTCCCGTCACTCTGGTTAAAGTGTTATGAAAAAAAAAGGCTGTTGGGGGCTAGGGAGTATCGAGTTGATCATTATACATGAAGAAATAACCAATTTCATCGTTTGGTTTATGTTTTACACGCGTTTTAAATTTTATTGCCGAAATCGCTTTTTCTCGCCGAGATAAGCACGTTTTCTGAAATGCCGCTCTCCCGTCACTCTGGTTAAAGTGTTATGAAAAAAAAAAGGCTGTTTGGGGGCTAGGGAGTATCGAGTTGATCATTATACATGAAGAAATAACCAATTTCATCGTTTGGTTTATGTTTTACACGCGTTTTAAATTTTATTGCCGAAATCGCTTTTTCTCGCCGAGATAAGCACGTTTTCTGAAATGCCGCTCTCCCGTCACTCTGGTTAAAGTGTTATGAAAAAAAAGGCTGTTGGGGGGCTAGGGAGTATCGAGTTGATCATTATACATGAAGAAATAACCAATTTCATCGTTTGGTTTATGTTTTACACGCGTTTTAAATTTTATTGCCGAAATCGCTTTTTCTCGCCGAGATAAGCACGTTTTCTGAAATGCCGCTCTCCCGTCACTCTGGTTAAAGTGTTATGAAAAAAAAGGCTGTTGGGGGCTAGGGAGTATCGAGTTGATCATTATACATGAAGAAATAACCAATTTCATCGTTTGGTTTATGTTTTACACGCGTTTTAAATTTTATTGCCGAAATCGCTTTTTCTCGCCGAGATAAGCACGTTTTCTGAAATGCCGCTCTCCCGTCACTCTGGTTAAAGTGTTATGAAAAAAAAAGGCTGTTGGGGGCTAGGGAGTATCGAGTTGATCATTATACATGAAGAAATAACCAATTTCATCGTTTGGTTTATGTTTTACACGCGTTTTAAATTTTATTGCCGAAATCGCTTTTTCTCGCCGAGATAAGCACGTTTTCTGAAATGCCGCTCTCCCGTCACTCTGGTTAAAGTGTTATGAAAAAAAAGGCTGTTGGGGGCTAGGGAGTATCGAGTTGATCATTATACATGAAGAAATAACCAATTTCATCGTTTGGTTTATGTTTTACACGCGTTTTAAATTTTATTGCCGAAATCGCTTTTTCTCGCCGAGATAAGCACGTTTTCTGAAATGCCGCTCTCCCCGTCACTCTGGTTAAAGTGTTATGAAAAAAAAGGCTGTTGGGGGCTAGGGAGTATCGAGTTGATCATTATACATGAAGAAATAACCAATTTCATCGTTTGGTTTATGTTTTACACGCGTTTTAAATTTTATTGCCGAAATCGCTTTTTCTCGCCGAGATAAGCACGTTTTCTGAAATGCCGCTCTCCCGTCACTCTGGTTAAAGTGTTATGAAAAAAAAAGGCTGTTGGGGGCTAGGGAGTATCGAGTTGATCATTATACATGAAGAAATAACCAATTTCATCGTTTGGTTTATGTTTTACACGCGTTTTAAATTTTATTGCCGAAATCGCTTTTTCTCGCCGAGATAAGCACGTTTTCTGAAATGCCGCTCTCCCGTCACTCTGGTTAAAGTGTTATGAAAAAAAAGGCTGTTGGGGGCTAGGGAGTATCGAGTTGATCATTATACATGAAGAAATAACCAATTTCATCGTTTGGTTTATGTTTTTACACGCGTTTTAAATTTTATTGCCGAAATCGCTTTTTCTCGCCGAGATAAGCACGTTTTCTGAAATGCCGCTCTCCCGTCACTCTGGTTAAAGTGTTATGAAAAAAAAGGCTGTTGGGGGCTAGGGAGTATCGAGTTGATCATTATACATGAAGAAATAAACCAATTTCATCGTTTGGTTTATGTTTTACACGCGTTTTAAATTTTATTGCCGAAATCGCTTTTTCTCGCCGAGATAAGCACGTTTTCCTGAAATGCCGCTCTCCCGTCACTCTGGTTAAAGTGTTATGAAAAAAAAGGCTGTTGGGGGCTAGGGAGTATCGAGTTGATCATTATACATGAAGAAATAACCAATTTCATCGTTTGGTTTATGTTTTACACGCGTTTTAAATTTTATTGCCGAAATCGCTTTTTCTCGCCGAGATAAGCACGTTTTCTGAAATGCCGCTCTCCCCGTCACTCTGGTTAAAGTGTTATGAAAAAAAAGGCTGTTGGGGGCTAGGGAGTATCGAGTTGATCATTATACATGAAGAAATAACCAATTTCATCGTTTGGTTTATGTTTTACACGCGTTTTAAATTTTATTGCCGAAATCGCTTTTTCTCGCCGAGATAAGCACGTTTTCTGAAATGCCGCTCTCCCGTCACTCTGGTTAAAGTGTTATGAAAAAAAAGGCTGTTGGGGGCTAGGGAGTATCGAGTTGATCATTATACATGAAGAAATAACCAATTTCATCGTTTGGTTTATGTTTTACACGCGTTTTAAATTTTATTGCCGAAATCGCTTTTTCTCGCCGAGATAAGCACGTTTTCTGAAATGCCGCTCTCCCGTCACTCTGGTTAAAGTGTTATGAAAAAAAAGGCTGTTGGGGGCTAGGGAGTATCGAGTTGATCATTATACATGAAGAAATAACCAATTTCATCGTTTGGTTTATGTTTTACACGCGTTTTAAATTTTATTGCCGAAATCGCTTTTTCTCGCCGAGATAAGCACGTTTTCTGAAATGCCGCTCTCCCGTCACTCTGGTTAAAGTGTTATGAAAAAAAAGGCTGTTGGGGGCTAGGGAGTATCGAGTTGATCATTATACATGAAGAAATAACCAATTTCATCGTTTGGTTTATGTTTTACACGCGTTTTAAATTTTATTGCCGAAATCGCTTTTTCTCGCCGAGATAAGCACGTTTTCTGAAATGCCGCTCTCCCGTCACTCTGGTTAAAGTGTTATGAAAAAAAAGGCTGTTGGGGGCTAGGGAGTATCGAGTTGATCATTATACATGAAGAAATAACCAATTTCATCGTTTGGTTTATGTTTTACACGCGTTTTAAATTTTATTGCCGAAATCGCTTTTTCTCGCCGAGATAAGCACGTTTTCTGAAATGCCGCTCTCCCGTCACTCTGGTTAAAGTGTTATGAAAAAAAAGGCTGTTGGGGGCTAGGGAGTATCGAGTTGATCATTATACATGAAGAAATAACCAATTTCATCGTTTGGTTTATGTTTTACACGCGTTTTAAATTTTATTGCCGAAATCGCTTTTTCTCGCCGAGATAAGCACGTTTTCTGAAATGCCGCTCTCCCGTCACTCTGGTTAAAGTGTTATGAAAAAAAAGGCTGTTGGGGGCTAGGGAGTATCGAGTTGATCATTATACATGAAGAAATAACCAATTTCATCGTTTGGTTTATGTTTTACACGCGTTTTAAATTTTATTGCCGAAATCGCTTTTTCTCGCCGAGATAAGCACGTTTTCTGAAATGCCGCTCTCCCGTCACTCTGGTTAAAGTGTTATGAAAAAAAAGGCTGTTGGGGGCTAGGGAGTATCGAGTTGATCATTATACATGAAGAAATAACCAATTTCATCGTTTGGTTTATGTTTTACACGCGTTTTAAATTTTATTGCCGAAATCGCTTTTTCTCGCCGAGATAAGCACGTTTTCTGAAATGCCGCTCTCCCGTCACTCTGGTTAAAGTGTTATGAAAAAAAAGGCTGTTGGGGGCTAGGGAGTATCGAGTTGATCATTATACATGAAGAAATAACCAATTTCATCGTTTGGTTTATGTTTTACACGCGTTTTAAATTTTATTGCCGAAATCGCTTTTTCTCGCCGAGATAAGCACGTTTTCTGAAATGCCGCTCTCCCGTCACTCTGGTTAAAGTGTTATGAAAAAAAAGGCTGTTGGGGGCTAGGGAGTATCGAGTTGATCATTATACATGAAGAAATAACCAATTTCATCGTTTGGTTTATGTTTTACACGCGTTTTAAATTTTATTGCCGAAATCGCTTTTTCTCGCCGAGATAAGCACGTTTTCTGAAATGCCGCTCTCCCGTCACTCTGGTTAAAGTGTTATGAAAAAAAAGGCTGTTGGGGGCTAGGGAGTATCGAGTTGATCATTATACATGAAGAAATAACCAATTTCATCGTTTGGTTTATGTTTTACACGCGTTTTAAATTTTATTGCCGAAATCGCTTTTTCTCGCCGAGATAAGCACGTTTTCTGAAATGCCGCTCTCCCGTCACTCTGGTTAAAGTGTTATGAAAAAAAAGGCTGTTGGGGGCTAGGGAGTATCGAGTTGATCATTATACATGAAGAAATAACCAATTTCATCGTTTGGTTTATGTTTTACACGCGTTTTAAATTTTATTGCCGAAATCGCTTTTTCTCGCCGAGATAAGCACGTTTTCTGAAATGCCGCTCTCCCGTCACTCTGGTTAAAGTGTTATGAAAAAAAAGGCTGTTGGGGGCTAGGGAGTATCGAGTTGATCATTATACATGAAGAAATAACCAATTTCATCGTTTGGTTTATGTTTTACACGCGTTTTAAATTTTATTGCCGAAATCGCTTTTTCTCGCCGAGATAAGCACGTTTTCTGAAATGCCGCTCTCCCGTCACTCTGGTTAAAGTGTTATGAAAAAAAAGGCTGTTGGGGGCTAGGGAGTATCGAGTTGATCATTATACATGAAGAAATAACCAATTTCATCGTTTGGTTTATGTTTTACACGCGTTTTAAATTTTATTGCCGAAATCGCTTTTTCTCGCCGAGATAAGCACGTTTTCTGAAATGCCGCTCTCCCGTCACTCTGGTTAAAGTGTTATGAAAAAAAAGGCTGTTGGGGGCTAGGGAGTATCGAGTTGATCATTATACATGAAGAAATAACCAATTTCATCGTTTGGTTTATGTTTTACACGCGTTTTAAATTTTATTGCCGAAATCGCTTTTTCTCGCCGAGATAAGCACGTTTTCTGAAATGCCGCTCTCCCGTCACTCTGGTTAAAGTGTTATGAAAAAAAAGGCTGTTGGGGGCTAGGGAGTATCGAGTTGATCATTATACATGAAGAAATAACCAATTTCATCGTTTGGTTTATGTTTTACACGCGTTTTAAATTTTATTGCCGAAATCGCTTTTTCTCGCCGAGATAAGCACGTTTTCTGAAATGCCGCTCTCCCGTCACTCTGGTTAAAGTGTTATGAAAAAAAAGGCTGTTGGGGGCTAGGGAGTATCGAGTTGATCATTATACATGAAGAAATAACCAATTTCATCGTTTGGTTTATGTTTTACACGCGTTTTAAATTTTATTGCCGAAATCGCTTTTTCTCGCCGAGATAAGCACGTTTTCTGAAATGCCGCTCTCCCGTCACTCTGGTTAAAGTGTTATGAAAAAAAAGGCTGTTGGGGGCTAGGGAGTATCGAGTTGATCATTATACATGAAGAAATAACCAATTTCATCGTTTGGTTTATGTTTTACACGCGTTTTAAATTTTATTGCCGAAATCGCTTTTTCTCGCCGAGATAAGCACGTTTTCTGAAATGCCGCTCTCCCGTCACTCTGGTTAAAGTGTTATGAAAAAAAAGGCTGTTGGGGGCTAGGGAGTATCGAGTTGATCATTATACATGAAGAAATAACCAATTTCATCGTTTGGTTTATGTTTTACACGCGTTTTAAATTTTATTGCCGAAATCGCTTTTTCTCGCCGAGATAAGCACGTTTTCTGAAATGCCGCTCTCCCGTCACTCTGGTTAAAGTGTTATGAAAAAAAAGGCTGTTGGGGGCTAGGGAGTATCGAGTTGATCATTATACATGAAGAAATAACCAATTTCATCGTTTGGTTTATGTTTTACACGCGTTTTAAATTTTATTGCCGAAATCGCTTTTTCTCGCCGAGATAAGCACGTTTTCTGAAATGCCGCTCTCCCGTCACTCTGGTTAAAGTGTTATGAAAAAAAAGGCTGTTGGGGGCTAGGGAGTATCGAGTTGATCATTATACATGAAGAAATAACCAATTTCATCGTTTGGTTTATGTTTTACACGCGTTTTAAATTTTATTGCCGAAATCGCTTTTTCTCGCCGAGATAAGCACGTTTTCTGAAATGCCGCTCTCCCGTCACTCTGGTTAAAGTGTTATGAAAAAAAAGGCTGTTGGGGGCTAGGGAGTATCGAGTTGATCATTATACATGAAGAAATAACCAATTTCATCGTTTGGTTTATGTTTTACACGCGTTTTAAATTTTATTGCCGAAATCGCTTTTTCTCGCCGAGATAAGCACGTTTTCTGAAATGCCGCTCTCCCGTCACTCTGGTTAAAGTGTTATGAAAAAAAAGGCTGTTGGGGGCTAGGGAGTATCGAGTTGATCATTATACATGAAGAAATAACCAATTTCATCGTTTGGTTTATGTTTTACACGCGTTTTAAATTTTATTGCCGAAATCGCTTTTTCTCGCCGAGATAAGCACGTTTTCTGAAATGCCGCTCTCCCGTCACTCTGGTTAAAGTGTTATGAAAAAAAAGGCTGTTGGGGGCTAGGGAGTATCGAGTTGATCATTATACATGAAGAAATAACCAATTTCATCGTTTGGTTTATGTTTTACACGCGTTTTAAATTTTATTGCCGAAATCGCTTTTTCTCGCCGAGATAAGCACGTTTTCTGAAATGCCGCTCTCCCGTCACTCTGGTTAAAGTGTTATGAAAAAAAAGGCTGTTGGGGGCTAGGGAGTATCGAGTTGATCATTATACATGAAGAAATAACCAATTTCATCGTTTGGTTTATGTTTTACACGCGTTTTAAATTTTATTGCCGAAATCGCTTTTTCTCGCCGAGATAAGCACGTTTTCTGAAATGCCGCTCTCCCGTCACTCTGGTTAAAGTGTTATGAAAAAAAAGGCTGTTGGGGGCTAGGGAGTATCGAGTTGATCATTATACATGAAGAAATAACCAATTTCATCGTTTGGTTTATGTTTTACACGCGTTTTAAATTTTATTGCCGAAATCGCTTTTTCTCGCCGAGATAAGCACGTTTTCTGAAATGCCGCTCTCCCGTCACTCTGGTTAAAGTGTTATGAAAAAAAAGGCTGTTGGGGGCTAGGGAGTATCGAGTTGATCATTATACATGAAGAAATAACCAATTTCATCGTTTGGTTTATGTTTTACACGCGTTTTAAATTTTATTGCCGAAATCGCTTTTTCTCGCCGAGATAAGCACGTTTTCTGAAATGCCGCTCTCCCGTCACTCTGGTTAAAGTGTTATGAAAAAAAAGGCTGTTGGGGGCTAGGGAGTATCGAGTTGATCATTATACATGAAGAAATAACCAATTTCATCGTTTGGTTTATGTTTTACACGCGTTTTAAATTTTATTGCCGAAATCGCTTTTTCTCGCCGAGATAAGCACGTTTTCTGAAATGCCGCTCTCCCGTCACTCTGGTTAAAGTGTTATGAAAAAAAAGGCTGTTGGGGGCTAGGGAGTATCGAGTTGATTGAAAAAAAAGGCTGTTGGGGGCTAGGGAGTATCGAGTTGATCATTATACATGAAGAAATAACCAATTTCATCGTTTGGTTTATGTTTTACACGCGTTTTAAATTTTATTGCCGAAATCGCTTTTTCTCGCCGAGATAAGCACGTTTTCTGAAATGCCGCTCTCCCGTCACTCTGGTTAAAGTGTTATGAAAAAAAAGGCTGTTGGGGGCTAGGGAGTATCGAGTTGATCATTATACATGAAGAAATAACCAATTTCATCGTTTGGTTTATGTTTTACACGCGTTTTAAATTTTATTGCCGAAATCGCTTTTTCTCGCCGAGATAAGCACGTTTTCTGAAATGCCGCTCTCCCGTCACTCTGGTTAAAGTGTTATGAAAAAAAAGGCTGTTGGGGGCTAGGGAGTATCGAGTTGATCATTATACATGAAGAAATAACCAATTTCATCGTTTGGTTTATGTTTTACACGCGTTTTAAATTTTATTGCCGAAATCGCTTTTTCTCGCCGAGATAAGCACGTTTTCTGAAATGCCGCTCTCCCGTCACTCTGGTTAAAGTGTTATGAAAAAAAAGGCTGTTGGGGGCTAGGGAGTATCGAGTTGATCATTATACATGAAGAAATAACCAATTTCATCGTTTGGTTTATGTTTTACACGCGTTTTAAATTTTATTGCCGAAATCGCTTTTTCTCGCCGAGATAAGCACGTTTTCTGAAATGCCGCTCTCCCGTCACTCTGGTTAAAGTGTTATGAAAAAAAAGGCTGTTGGGGGCTAGGGAGTATCGAGTTGATCATTATACATGAAGAAATAACCAATTTCATCGTTTGGTTTATGTTTTACACGCGTTTTAAATTTTATTGCCGAAATCGCTTTTTCTCGCCGAGATAAGCACGTTTTCTGAAATGCCGCTCTCCCGTCACTCTGGTTAAAGTGTTATGAAAAAAAAGGCTGTTGGGGGCTAGGGAGTATCGAGTTGATCATTATACATGAAGAAATAACCAATTTCATCGTTTGGTTTATGTTTTACACGCGTTTTAAATTTTATTGCCGAAATCGCTTTTTCTCGCCGAGATAAGCACGTTTTCTGAAATGCCGCTCTCCCGTCACTCTGGTTAAAGTGTTATGAAAAAAAAGGCTGTTGGGGGCTAGGGAGTATCGAGTTGATCATTATACATGAAGAAATAACCAATTTCATCGTTTGGTTTATGTTTTACACGCGTTTTAAATTTTATTGCCGAAATCGCTTTTTCTCGCCGAGATAAGCACGTTTTCTGAAATGCCGCTCTCCCGTCACTCTGGTTAAAGTGTTATGAAAAAAAAGGCTGTTGGGGGCTAGGGAGTATCGAGTTGATCATTATACATGAAGAAATAACCAATTTCATCGTTTGGTTTATGTTTTACACGCGTTTTAAATTTTATTGCCGAAATCGCTTTTTCTCGCCGAGATAAGCACGTTTTCTGAAATGCCGCTCTCCCGTCACTCTGGTTAAAGTGTTATGAAAAAAAAGGCTGTTGGGGGCTAGGGAGTATCGAGTTGATCATTATACATGAAGAAATAACCAATTTCATCGTTTGGTTTATGTTTTACACGCGTTTTAAATTTTATTGCCGAAATCGCTTTTTCTCGCCGAGATAAGCACGTTTTCTGAAATGCCGCTCTCCCGTCACTCTGGTTAAAGTGTTATGAAAAAAAAGGCTGTTGGGGGCTAGGGAGTATCGAGTTGATCATTATACATGAAGAAATAACCAATTTCATCGTTTGGTTTATGTTTTACACGCGTTTTAAATTTTATTGCCGAAATCGCTTTTTCTCGCCGAGATAAGCACGTTTTCTGAAATGCCGCTCTCCCGTCACTCTGGTTAAAGTGTTATGAAAAAAAAGGCTGTTGGGGGCTAGGGAGTATCGAGTTGATCATTATACATGAAGAAATAACCAATTTCATCGTTTGGTTTATGTTTTACACGCGTTTTAAATTTTATTGCCGAAATCGCTTTTTCTCGCCGAGATAAGCACGTTTTCTGAAATGCCGCTCTCCCGTCACTCTGGTTAAAGTGTTATGAAAAAAAAGGCTGTTGGGGGCTAGGGAGTATCGAGTTGATCATTATACATGAAGAAATAACCAATTTCATCGTTTGGTTTATGTTTTACACGCGTTTTAAATTTTATTGCCGAAATCGCTTTTTCTCGCCGAGATAAGCACGTTTTCTGAAATGCCGCTCTCCCGTCACTCTGGTTAAAGTGTTATGAAAAAAAAGGCTGTTGGGGGCTAGGGAGTATCGAGTTGATCATTATACATGAAGAAATAACCAATTTCATCGTTTGGTTTATGTTTTACACGCGTTTTAAATTTTATTGCCGAAATCGCTTTTTCTCGCCGAGATAAGCACGTTTTCTGAAATGCCGCTCTCCCGTCACTCTGGTTAAAGTGTTATGAAAAAAAAGGCTGTTGGGGGCTAGGGAGTATCGAGTTGATCATTATACATGAAGAAATAACCAATTTCATCGTTTGGTTTATGTTTTACACGCGTTTTAAATTTTATTGCCGAAATCGCTTTTTCTCGCCGAGATAAGCACGTTTTCTGAAATGCCGCTCTCCCGTCACTCTGGTTAAAGTGTTATGAAAAAAAAGGCTGTTGGGGGCTAGGGAGTATCGAGTTGATCATTATACATGAAGAAATAACCAATTTCATCGTTTGGTTTATGTTTTACACGCGTTTTAAATTTTATTGCCGAAATCGCTTTTTCTCGCCGAGATAAGCACGTTTTCTGAAATGCCGCTCTCCCGTCACTCTGGTTAAAGTGTTATGAAAAAAAAGGCTGTTGGGGGCTAGGGAGTATCGAGTTGATCATTATACATGAAGAAATAACCAATTTCATCGTTTGGTTTATGTTTTACACGCGTTTTAAATTTTATTGCCGAAATCGCTTTTTCTCGCCGAGATAAGCACGTTTTCTGAAATGCCGCTCTCCCGTCACTCTGGTTAAAGTGTTATGAAAAAAAAGGCTGTTGGGGGCTAGGGAGTATCGAGTTGATCATTATACATGAAGAAATAACCAATTTCATCGTTTGGTTTATGTTTTACACGCGTTTTAAATTTTATTGCCGAAATCGCTTTTTCTCGCCGAGATAAGCACGTTTTCTGAAATGCCGCTCTCCCGTCACTCTGGTTAAAGTGTTATGAAAAAAAAGGCTGTTGGGGGCTAGGGAGTATCGAGTTGATCATTATACATGAAGAAATAACCAATTTCATCGTTTGGTTTATGTTTTACACGCGTTTTAAATTTTATTGCCGAAATCGCTTTTTCTCGCCGAGATAAGCACGTTTTCTGAAATGCCGCTCTCCCGTCACTCTGGTTAAAGTGTTATGAAAAAAAAGGCTGTTGGGGGCTAGGGAGTATCGAGTTGATCATTATACATGAAGAAATAACCAATTTCATCGTTTGGTTTATGTTTTACACGCGTTTTAAATTTTATTGCCGAAATCGCTTTTTCTCGCCGAGATAAGCACGTTTTCTGAAATGCCGCTCTCCCGTCACTCTGGTTAAAGTGTTATGAAAAAAAAGGCTGTTGGGGGCTAGGGAGTATCGAGTTGATCATTATACATGAAGAAATAACCAATTTCATCGTTTGGTTTATGTTTTACACGCGTTTTAAATTTTATTGCCGAAATCGCTTTTTCTCGCCGAGATAAGCACGTTTTCTGAAATGCCGCTCTCCCGTCACTCTGGTTAAAGTGTTATGAAAAAAAAGGCTGTTGGGGGCTAGGGAGTATCGAGTTGATCATTATACATGAAGAAATAACCAATTTCATCGTTTGGTTTATGTTTTACACGCGTTTTAAATTTTATTGCCGAAATCGCTTTTTCTCGCCGAGATAAGCACGTTTTCTGAAATGCCGCTCTCCCGTCACTCTGGTTAAAGTGTTATGAAAAAAAAGGCTGTTGGGGGCTAGGGAGTATCGAGTTGATCATTATACATGAAGAAATAACCAATTTCATCGTTTGGTTTATGTTTTACACGCGTTTTAAATTTTATTGCCGAAATCGCTTTTTCTCGCCGAGATAAGCACGTTTTCTGAAATGCCGCTCTCCCGTCACTCTGGTTAAAGTGTTATGAAAAAAAAGGCTGTTGGGGGCTAGGGAGTATCGAGTTGATCATTATACATGAAGAAATAACCAATTTCATCGTTTGGTTTATGTTTTACACGCGTTTTAAATTTTATTGCCGAAATCGCTTTTTCTCGCCGAGATAAGCACGTTTTCTGAAATGCCGCTCTCCCGTCACTCTGGTTAAAGTGTTATGAAAAAAAAGGCTGTTGGGGGCTAGGGAGTATCGAGTTGATCATTATACATGAAGAAATAACCAATTTCATCGTTTGGTTTATGTTTTACACGCGTTTTAAATTTTATTGCCGAAATCGCTTTTTCTCGCCGAGATAAGCACGTTTTCTGAAATGCCGCTCTCCCGTCACTCTGGTTAAAGTGTTATGAAAAAAAAGGCTGTTGGGGGCTAGGGAGTATCGAGTTGATCATTATACATGAAGAAATAACCAATTTCATCGTTTGGTTTATGTTTTACACGCGTTTTAAATTTTATTGCCGAAATCGCTTTTTCTCGCCGAGATAAGCACGTTTTCTGAAATGCCGCTCTCCCGTCACTCTGGTTAAAGTGTTATGAAAAAAAAGGCTGTTGGGGGCTAGGGAGTATCGAGTTGATCATTATACATGAAGAAATAACCAATTTCATCGTTTGGTTTATGTTTTACACGCGTTTTAAATTTTATTGCCGAAATCGCTTTTTCTCGCCGAGATAAGCACGTTTTCTGAAATGCCGCTCTCCCGTCACTCTGGTTAAAGTGTTATGAAAAAAAAGGCTGTTGGGGGCTAGGGAGTATCGAGTTGATCATTATACATGAAGAAATAACCAATTTCATCGTTTGGTTTATGTTTTACACGCGTTTTAAATTTTATTGCCGAAATCGCTTTTTCTCGCCGAGATAAGCACGTTTTCTGAAATGCCGCTCTCCCGTCACTCTGGTTAAAGTGTTATGAAAAAAAAGGCTGTTGGGGGCTAGGGAGTATCGAGTTGATCATTATACATGAAGAAATAACCAATTTCATCGTTTGGTTTATGTTTTACACGCGTTTTAAATTTTATTGCCGAAATCGCTTTTTCTCGCCGAGATAAGCACGTTTTCTGAAATGCCGCTCTCCCGTCACTCTGGTTAAAGTGTTATGAAAAAAAAGGCTGTTGGGGGCTAGGGAGTATCGAGTTGATCATTATACATGAAGAAATAACCAATTTCATCGTTTGGTTTATGTTTTACACGCGTTTTAAATTTTATTGCCGAAATCGCTTTTTCTCGCCGAGATAAGCACGTTTTCTGAAATGCCGCTCTCCCGTCACTCTGGTTAAAGTGTTATGAAAAAAAAGGCTGTTGGGGGCTAGGGAGTATCGAGTTGATCATTATACATGAAGAAATAACCAATTTCATCGTTTGGTTTATGTTTTACACGCGTTTTAAATTTTATTGCCGAAATCGCTTTTTCTCGCCGAGATAAGCACGTTTTCTGAAATGCCGCTCTCCCGTCACTCTGGTTAAAGTGTTATGAAAAAAAAGGCTGTTGGGGGCTAGGGAGTATCGAGTTGATCATTATACATGAAGAAATAACCAATTTCATCGTTTGGTTTATGTTTTACACGCGTTTTAAATTTTATTGCCGAAATCGCTTTTTCTCGCCGAGATAAGCACGTTTTCTGAAATGCCGCTCTCCCGTCACTCTGGTTAAAGTGTTATGAAAAAAAAGGCTGTTGGGGGCTAGGGAGTATCGAGTTGATCATTATACATGAAGAAATAACCAATTTCATCGTTTGGTTTATGTTTTACACGCGTTTTAAATTTTATTGCCGAAATCGCTTTTTCTCGCCGAGATAAGCACGTTTTCTGAAATGCCGCTCTCCCGTCACTCTGGTTAAAGTGTTATGAAAAAAAAGGCTGTTGGGGGCTAGGGAGTATCGAGTTGATCATTATACATGAAGAAATAACCAATTTCATCGTTTGGTTTATGTTTTACACGCGTTTTAAATTTTATTGCCGAAATCGCTTTTTCTCGCCGAGATCAGCACGTTTTCTGAAATGCCGCTCTCCCGTCACTCTGGTTAAAGTGTTATGAAAAAAAAGGCTGTTGGGGGCTAGGGAGTATCGAGTTGATCATTATACATGAAGAAATAACCAATTTCATCGTTTGGTTTATGTTTTACACGCGTTTTAAATTTTATTGCCGAAATCGCTTTTTCTCGCCGAGATAAGCACGTTTTCTGAAATGCCGCTCTCCCGTCACTCTGGTTAAAGTGTTATGAAAAAAAAGGCTGTTGGGGGCTAGGGAGTATCGAGTTGATCATTATACATGAAGAAATAACCAATTTCATCGTTTGGTTAATGTTTTACACGCGTTTTAAATTTTATTGCCGAAATCGCTTTTTCTCGCCGAGATAAGCACGTTTTCTGAAATGCCGCTCTCCCGTCACTCTGGTTAAAGTGTTATGAAAAAAAAGGCTGTTGGGGGCTAGGGAGTATCGAGTTGATCATTATACATGAAGAAATAACCAATTTCATCGTTTGGTTTATGTTTTACACGCGTTTTAAATTTTATTGCCGAAATCGCTTTTTCTCGCCGAGATAAGCACGTTTTCTGAAATGCCGCTCTCCCGTCACTCTGGTTAAAGTGTTATGAAAAAAAAGGCTGTTGGGGGCTAGGGAGTATCGAGTTGATCATTATACATGAAGAAATAACCAATTTCATCGTTTGGTTTATGTTTTACACGCGTTTTAAATTTTATTGCCGAAATCGCTTTTTCTCGCCGAGATAAGCACGTTTTCTGAAATGCCGCTCTCCCGTCACTCTGGTTAAAGTGTTATGAAAAAAAAGGCTGTTGGGGGCTAGGGAGTATCGAGTTGATCATTATACATGAAGAAATAACCAATTTCATCGTTTGGTTTATGTTTTACACGCGTTTTAAATTTTATTGCCGAAATCGCTTTTTCTCGCCGAGATAAGCACGTTTTCTGAAATGCCGCTCTCCCGTCACTCTGGTTAAAGTGTTATGAAAAAAAAGGCTGTTGGGGGCTAGGGAGTATCGAGTTGATCATTATACATGAAGAAATAACCAATTTCATCGTTTGGTTTATGTTTTACACGCGTTTTAAATTTTATTGCCGAAATCGCTTTTTCTCGCCGAGATAAGCACGTTTTCTGAAATGCCGCTCTCCCGTCACTCTGGTTAAAGTGTTATGAAAAAAAAGGCTGTTGGGGGCTAGGGAGTATCGAGTTGATCATTATACATGAAGAAATAACCAATTTCATCGTTTGGTTTATGTTTTACACGATGCTGAGCTCCAGCTGGAAGTGTAAAAAGAACCGGGCTGGTTAAAAAAAGAACCGGGCGACCCGGTAAAATTGCTTAGCCGGGGCTCTGGAAGCCTAACACGGCGTGATCTTGTCCAAAAAGCCGCTGCTGAGCTCCAGCTGGAAGTGTAAAAAGAACCGGGCTGGTTAAAAAAAAGAACCGGGCGGCCCGGTAAAATTGCTTAGCCGGGGCTCTGGAAGCCTAACCCGGCGTGATACTGTGCAAAAAGCCGCTGCTGAGCTCCAGCTGGAAGTGTAAAAAAAACCGGGCTGGTTAAAAAAAAGAACCGGGCGACCCTGTAAAATTGCTTAGCCGGGGCTCTGGAAGCCTAACACGGCGTGATCTTGTCCAAAAACCCGCTGCTGAGCTCCAGCTGGAAGTGTAAAAAGAACCGGGCTGGTTAAAAAAAAGAACCGGGCGGGCCGGTAAAATTGCTTAGCCGGGGCTCTGGAAGCCTAACACGGCGTGATCTTGTCCAAAAAGCCGCTCGTGAGCTCCAGCTGGAAGTGTAAAAAGAACCGGGCTGGTTCAAAAAAAGAACCGGGCGGCCCGGTAGAATTGCTTAGCCGAGGTCCTGGAAGCCTAACCCGGCGTGATCTTGCGCAAAAAGCCGCTCGTGAGCTCCAGCTGGAAGTGTAAAAAGAACCAGGCTGGTTCAAAAAAAGAACCGGGCGGCCCGGTAAAATTGCTTAGCCGGGGTCCTGGAAGCCTAACACGGCGTGATCTTGCCCGAAAGTCGGCCTCTATACTTCCATATTAGGTACCAGGCGCTCAGAGCCAACTTGGCAAAAATTTTCTAAGTGCCCACGGCTCTGCGGGGATTGTGCGTCCGACCCGCGCCGGTTCTCCAGCCGGCCTAAAATAACGCAAAACCAGCCTCTCCCCCTGGAGCTCACAGCCAAAGGCGAAACTTTTCTAAGTGCCTACGGCTCTGCGGGCTTTTGAGTCCGCCCTGCGCCGGTTCGTCGGTCGGCCTCAAAAAGCGAAAAATCAGCCTCTCTCCCTGGAGCTCGACTCGAGTTGATCATTATACATGAAGAAATAACCAATTTCATCGTTTGGTTTATGTTTTACACGCGTTTTAAATTTTATTGCCGAAATCGCTTTTTCTCGCCGAGATAAGCACGTTTTCTGAAATGCCGCTCTCCCGTCACTCTGGTTAAAGTGTTATGAAAAAAAAGGCTGTTGGGGGCTAGGGAGTATCGAGTTGATCATTATGCATGAAGAAATAACCAATTTCATCGTTTGGTTTATGTTTTACACGCGTTTTAAATTTTATTGCCGAAATCGCTTTTTCTCGCCGAGATAAGCACGTTTTCTGAAATGCCGCTCTCCCGTCACTCTGGTTAAAGTGTTATGAAAAAAAAGGCTGTTGGGGGCTAGGGAGTATCGAGTTGATCATTATGCATGAAGAAATAACCAATTTCATCGTTTGGTTTATGTTTTACACGCGTTTTAAATTTTATTGCCGAAATCGCTTTTTCTCGCCGAGATCAGCACGTTTTCTGAAATGCCGCTCTCCCGTCACTCTGGTTAAAGTGTTATGAAAAAAAAGGCTGTTGGGGGCTAGGGAGTATCGAGTTGATCATTATACATGAAGAAATAACCAATTTCATCGTTTGGTTTATGTTTTACACGCGTTTTAAATTTTATTGCCGAAATCGCTTTTTCTCGCCGAGATAAGCACGTTTTCTGAAATGCCGCTCTCCCGTCACTCTGGTTAAAGTGTTATGAAAAAAAAGGCTGTTGGGGGCTAGGGAGTATCGAGTTGATCATTATACATGAAGAAATAACCAATTTCATCGTTTGGTTAATGTTTTACACGCGTTTTAAATTTTATTGCCGAAATCGCTTTTTCTCGCCGAGATAAGCACGTTTTCTGAAATGCCGCTCTCCCGTCACTCTGGTTAAAGTGTTATGAAAAAAAAGGCTGTTGGGGGCTAGGGAGTATCGAGTTGATCATTATACATGAAGAAATAACCAATTTCATGGTTTGGTTTATGTTTTACACGCGTTTTAAATTTTATTGCCGAAATCGCTTTTTCTCGCCGAGATAAGCACGTTTTCTGAAATGCCGCTCTCCCGTCACTCTGGTTAAAGTGTTATGAAAAAAAAGGCTGTTGGGGGCTAGGGAGTATCGAGTTGATCATTATACATGAAGAAATAACCAATTTCATCGTTTGGTTTATGTTTTACACGCGTTTTAAATTTTATTGCCGAAATCGCTTTTTCTCGCCGAGATAAGCACGTTTTCTGAAATGCCGCTCTCCCGTCACTCTGGTTAAAGTGTTATGAAAAAAAAGGCTGTTGGGGGCTAGGGAGTATCGAGTTGATCATTATACATGAAGAAATAACCAATTTCATCGTTTGGTTTATGTTTTACACGCGTTTTAAATTTTATTGCCGAAATCGCTTTTTCTCGCCGAGATAAGCACGTTTTCTGAAATGCCGCTCTCCCGTCACTCTGGTTAAAGTGTTATGAAAAAAAAAGGCTGTTGGGGGCTAGGGAGTATCGAGTTGATCATTATACATGAAGAAATAACCAATTTCATCGTTTGGTTTATGTTTTACACGCGTTTTAAATTTTATTGCCGAAATCGCTTTTTCTCGCCGAGATAAGCACGTTTTCTGAAATGCCGCTCTCCCGTCACTCTGGTTAAAGTGTTATGAAAAAAAAGGCTGTTGGGGGCTAGGGAGTATCGAGTTGATCATTATACATGAAGAAATAACCAATTTCATCGTTTGGTTTATGTTTTACACGCGTTTTAAATTTTATTGCCGAAATCGCTTTTTCTCGCCGAGATAAGCACGTTTTCTGAAATGCCGCTCTCCCGTCACTCTGGTTAAAGTGTTATGAAAAAAAAGGCTGTTGGGGGCTAGGGAGTATCGAGTTGATCATTATACATGAAGAAATAACCAATTTCATCGTTTGATTTATGTTTTACACGCGTTTTAAATTTTATTGCCGAAATCGCTTTTTCTCGCCGAGATAAGCACGTTTTCTGAAATGCCGCTCTCCCGTCACTCTGGTTAAAGTGTTATGAAAAAAAAGGCTGTTGGGGGCTAGGGAGTATCGAGTTGATCATTATACATGAAGAAATAACCAATTTCATCGTTTGGTTTATGTTTTACACGATGCTGAGCTCCAGCTGGAAGTGTAAAAAGAACCGGGCTGGTTAAAAAAAGAACCGGGCGACCCGGTAAAATTGCTTAGCCGGGGCTCTGGAAGCCTAACACGGCGTGATCTTGTCCAAAAAGCCGCTGCTGAGCTCCAGCTGGAAGTGTAAAAAGAACCGGGCTGGTTAAAAAAAAGAACCGGGCGACCCGGTAAAATTGCTTAGCCGGGGCTCTGGAAGCCTAACACGGCGTGATCTTGTCCAAAAAGCCGCTGCTGAGCTCCAGCTGGAAGTGTAAAAAGAACCGGGCTGGTTAAAAAAAAGAACCGGGCGGCCCGGTAAAATTGCTTAGCCGGGGCTCTGGAAGCCTAACCCGGCGTGATACTGTGCAAAAAGCCGCTGCTGAGCTCCAGCTGGAAGTGTAAAAAAAACCGGGCTGGTTAAAAAAAAGAACCGGGCGACCCTGTAAAATTGCTTAGCCGGGGCTCTGGAAGCCTAACACGGCGTGATCTTGTCCAAAAACCCGCTGCTGAGCTCCAGCTGGAAGTGTAAAAAGAACCGGGCTGGTTAAAAAAAAGAACCGGGCGGGCCGGTAAAATTGCTTAGCCGGGGCTCTGGAAGCCTAACACGGCGTGATCTTGTCCAAAAAGCCGCTCGTGAGCTCCAGCTGGAAGTGTAAAAAGAACCGGGCTGGTTCAAAAAAAGAACCGGGCGGCCCGGTAGAATTGCTTAGCCGAGGTCCTGGAAGCCTAACCCGGCGTGATCTTGCGCAAAAAGCCGCTGCTGAGCTCCAGCTGGAAGTGTAAAAAGAACCAGGCTGGTTCAAAAAAAGAACCGGGCGGCCCGGTAAAATTGCTTAGCCGGGGTCCTGGAAGCCTAACACGGCGTGATCTTGCCCGAAAGTCGGCCTCTATACTTCCATATTAGGTACCAGGCGCTCAGAGCCAACTTGGCAAAAATTTTCTAAGTGCCCACGGCTCTGCGGGGATTGTGCGTCCGACCCGCGCCGGTTCTCCAGCCGGCCTAAAATAACGCAAAACAAGCCTCTCCCCCTGGAGCTCACAGCCAAAGGCGAAACTTTTCTAAGTGCCTACGGCTCTGCGGGCTTTTGAGTCCGCCCTGCGCCGGTTCGTCGGTCGGCCTCAAAAAGCGAAAAATCAGCCTCTCTCCCTGGAGCTCGACTCGAGTTGATCATTATACATGAAGAAATAACCAATTTCATCGTTTGGTTTATGTTTTACACGCGTTTTAAATTTTATTGCCGAAATCGCTTTTTCTCGCCGAGATAAGCACGTTTTCTGAAATGCCGCTCTCCCGTCACTCTGGTTAAAGTGTTATGAAAAAAAAGGCTGTTGGGGGCTAGGGAGTATCGAGTTGATCATTATACATGAAGAAATAACCAATTTCATCGTTTGGTTTATGTTTTACACGCGTTTTAAATTTTATTGCCGAAATCGCTTTTTCTCGCCGAGATAAGCACGTTTTCTGAAATGCCGCTCTCCCGTCACTCTGGTTAAAGTGTTATGAAAAAAAAGGCTGTTGGGGGCTAGGGAGTATCGAGTTGATCATTATACATGAAGAAATAACCAATTTCATCGTTTGGTTTATGTTTTACACGCGTTTTAAATTTTATTGCCGAAATCGCTTTTTCTCGCCGAGATCAGCACGTTTTCTGAAATGCCGCTCTCCCGTCACTCTGGTTAAAGTGTTATGAAAAAAAAGGCTGTTGGGGGCTAGGGAGTATCGAGTTGATCATTATACATGAAGAAATAACCAATTTCATCGTTTGGTTTATGTTTTACACGCGTTTTAAATTTTATTGCCGAAATCGCTTTTTCTCGCCGAGATAAGCACGTTTTCTGAAATGCCGCTCTCCCGTCACTCTGGTTAAAGTGTTATGAAAAAAAAGGCTGTTGGGGGCTAGGGAGTATCGAGTTGATCATTATACATGAAGAAATAACCAATTTCATCGTTTGATTTATGTTTTACACGCGTTTTAAATTTTATTGCCGAAATCGCTTTTTCTCGCCGAGATAAGCACGTTTTCTGAAATTCCGCTCTCCCGTCACTCTGGTTAAAGTGTTATGAAAAAAAAGGCTGTTGGGGGCTAGGGAGTATCGAGTTGATCATTATACATGAAGAAATAACCAATTTCATCGTTTGGTTTATGTTTTACACGCGTTTTAAATTTTATTGCCGAAATCGCTTTTTCTCGCCGAGATAAGCACGTTTTCTGAAATGCCGCTCTCCCGTCACTCTGGTTAAAGTGTTATGAAAAAAAAGGCTGTTGGGGGCTAGGGAGTATCGAGTTGATCATTATACATGAAGAAATAACCAATTTCATCGTTTGGTTTATGTTTTACACGCGTTTTAAATTTTATTGCCGAAATCGCTTTTTCTCGCCGAGATAAGCACGTTTTCTGAAATGCCGCTCTCCCGTCACTCTGGTTAAAGTGTTATGAAAAAAAAGGCTGTTGGGGGCTAGGGAGTATCGAGTTGATCATTATACATGAAGAAATAACCAATTTCATCGTTTGGTTTATGTTTTACACGCGTTTTAAATTTTATTGCCGAAATCGCTTTTTCTCGCCGAGATAAGCACGTTTTCTGAAATGCCGCTCTCCCGTCACTCTGGTTAAAGTGTTATGAAAAAAAAGGCTGTTGGGGGCTAGGGAGTATCGAGTTGATCATTATACATGAAGAAATAACCAATTTCATCGTTTGGTTTATGTTTTACACGCGTTTTAAATTTTATTGCCGAAATCGCTTTTTCTCGCCGAGATATGCACGTTTTCTGAAATGCCGCTCTCCCGTCACTCTGGTTAAAGTGTTATGAAAAAAAAAGGCTGTTGGGGGCTAGGGAGTATCGAGTTGATCATTATACATGAAGAAATAACCAATTTCATCGTTTGGTTTATGTTTTACACGCGTTTTAAATTTTATTGCCGAAATCGCTTTTTCTCGCCGAGATAAGCACGTTTTCTGAAATGCCGCTCTCCCGTCACTCTGGTTAAAGTGTTGTGAAAAAAAAGGCTGTTGGGGGCTAGGGAGTATCGAGTTGATCATTATACATGAAGAAATAACCAATTTCATCGTTTGGTTTATGTTTTACACGCGTTTTAAATTTTATTGCCGAAATCGCTTTTTCTCGCCGAGATAAGCACGTTTTCTGAAATGCCGCTCTCCCGTCACTCTGGTTAAAGTGTTGTGAAAAAAAAGGCTGTTGGGGGCTAGGGAGTATCGAGTTGATCATTATACATGAAGAAATAACCAATTTCATCGTTTGGTTTATGTTTTACACGCGTTTTAAATTTTATTGCCGAAATCGCTTTTTCTCGCCGAGATAAGCACGTTTTCTGAAATGCCGCTCTCCCATCACTCTGGTTAAAGTGTTATGAAAAAAAAGGCTGTTGGGGGCTAGGGAGTATCGAGTTGATCATTATACATGAAGAAATAACCAATTTCATCGTTTGGTTTATGTTTTACACGCGTTTTAAATTTTATTGCCGAAATCGCTTTTTCTCGCCGAGATAAGCACGTTTTCTGAAATGCCGCTCTCCCGTCACTCTGGTTAAAGTGTTATGAAAAAAAAGGCTGTTGGGGGCTAGGGAGTATCGAGTTGATCATTATACATGAAGAAATAACCAATTTCATCGTTTGGTTTATGTTTTACACGCGTTTTAAATTTTATTGCCGAAATCGCTTTTTCTCGCCGAGATAAGCACGTTTTCTGAAATGCCGCTCTCCCGTCACTCTGGTTAAAGTGTTATGAAAAAAAAGGCTGTTGGGGGCTAGGGAGTATCGAGTTGATCATTATACATGAAGAAATAACCAATTTCATCGTTTGGTTTATGTTTTACACGCGTTTTAAATTTTATTGCCGAAATCGCTTTTTCTCGCCGAGATAAGCACGTTTTCTGAAATGCCGCTGTCCCGTCACTCTGGTTAAAGTGTTATGAAAAAAAAAGGCTGTTGGGGGCTAGGGAGTATCGAGTTGATCATTATACATGAAGAAATAACCAATTTCATCGTTTGGTTTATGTTTTACACGCGTTTTAAATTTTATTGCCGAAATCGCTTTTTCTCGCCGAGATAAGCACGTTTTCTGAAATGCCGCTCTCCCGTCACTCTGGTTAAAGTGTTATGAAAAAAAAGGCTGTTGGGGGCTAGGGAGTATCGAGTTGATCATTATACATGAAGAAATAACCAATTTCATCGTTTGGTTTATGTTTTACACGCGTTTTAAATTTTATTGCCGAAATCGCTTTTTCTCGCCGAGATAAGCACGTTTTCTGAAATGCCGCTCTCCCGTCACTCTGGGTAAAGTGTTATGAAAAAAAAGGCTGTTGGGGGCTAGGGAGTATCGAGTTGATCATTATACATGAAGAAATAACCAATTTCATCGTTTGGTTTATGTTTTACACGCGTTTTAAATTTTATTGCCGAAATCGCTTTTTCTCGCCGAGATAAGCACGTTTTCTGAAATGCCGCTCTCCCGTCACTCTGGTTAAAGTGTTATGAAAAAAAAGGCTGTTGGGGGCTAGGGAGTATCGAGTTGATCATTATACATGAAGAAATAACCAATTTCATCGTTTGGTTTATGTTTTACACGCGTTTTAAATTTTATTGCCGAAATCGCTTTTTCTCGCCGAGATAAGCACGTTTTCTGAAATGCCGCTCTCCCGTCACTCTGGTTAAAGTGTTATGAAAAAAAAGGCTGTTGGGGGCTAGGGAGTATTGAGTTGATCATTATACATGAAGAAATAACCAATTTCATCGTTTGGTTTATGTTTTACACGCGTTTTAAATTTTATTGCCGAAATCGCTTTTTCTCGCCGAGATAAGCACGTTTTCTGAAATGCCGCTCTCCCGTCACTCTGGTTAAAGTGTTATGAAAAAAAAGGCTGTTGGGGGCTAGGGAGTATCGAGTTGATCATTATACATGAAGAAATAACCAATTTCATCGTTTGGTTTATGTTTTACACGCGTTTTAAATTTTATTGCCGAAATCGCTTTTTCTCGCCGAGATAAGCACGTTTTCTGAAATGCCGCTCTCCCGTCACTCTGGTTAAAGTGTTGTGAAAAAAAAGGCTGTTGGGGGCTAGGGAGTATCGAGTTGATCATTATACATGAAGAAATAACCAATTTCATCGTTTGGTTTATGTTTTACACGCGTTTTAAATTTTATTGCCGAAATCGCTTTTTCTCGCCGAGATAAGCACGTTTTCTGAAATTCCGCTCTCCCGTCACTCTGGTTAAAGTGTTATGAAAAAAAAGGCTGTTGGGGGCTAGGGAGTATCGAGTTGATCATTATACATGAAGAAATAACCAATTTCATCGTTTGGTTTATGTTTTACACGCGTTTTAAATTTTATTGCCGAAATCGCTTTTTCTCGCCGAGATAAGCACGTTTTCTGAAATGCCGCTCTCCCGTCACTCTGGTTAAAGTGTTATGAAAAAAAAGGCTGTTGGGGGCTAGGGAGTATCGAGTTGATCATTATACATGAAGAAATAACCAATTTCATCGTTTGGTTTATGTTTTACACGCGTTTTAAATTTTATTGCCGAAATCGCTTTTTCTCGCCGAGATAAGCACGTTTTCTGAAATGCCGCTCTCCCGTCACTCTGGTTAAAGTGTTATGAAAAAAAAGGCTGTTGGGGGCTAGGGAGTATCGAGTTGATCATTATACATGAAGAAATAACCAATTTCATCGTTTGGTTTATGTTTTACACGATGCTGAGCTCCAGCTGGAAGTGTAAAAAGAACCGGGCTGGTTAAAAAAAGAACCGGGCGACCCGGTAAAATTGCTTAGCCGGGGCTCTGGAAGCCTAACACGGCGTGATCTTGTCCAAAAAGCCGCTGCTGAGCTCCAGCTGGAAGTGTAAAAAGAACCGGGCTGGTTAAAAAAAAGAACCGGGCGACCCGGTAAAATTGCTTAGCCGGGGCTCTGGAAGCCTAACACGGCGTGATCTTGTCCAAAAAGCCGCTGCTGAGCTCCAGCTGGAAGTGTAAAAAGAACCGGGCTGGTTAAAAAAAAGAACCGGGCGGCCCGGTAAAATTGCTTAGCCGGGGCTCTGGAAGCCTAACCCGGCGTGATACTGTGCAAAAAGCCGCTGCTGAGCTCCAGCTGGAAGTGTAAAAAAAACCGGGCTGGTTAAAAAAAAGAACCGGGCGACCCTGTAAAATTGCTTAGCCGGGGCTCTGGAAGCCTAACACGGCGTGATCTTGTCCAAAAACCCGCTGCTGAGCTCCAGCTGGAAGTGTAAAAAGAACCGGGCTGGTTAAAAAAAAGAACCGGGCGGGCCGGTAAAATTGCTTAGCCGGGGCTCTGGAAGCCTAACACGGCGTGATCTTGTCCAAAAAGCCGCTCGTGAGCTCCAGCTGGAAGTGTAAAAAGAACCGGGCTGGTTCAAAAAAAGAACCGGGCGGCCCGGTAGAATTGCTTAGCCGAGGTCCTGGAAGCCTAACCCGGCGTGATCTTGCGCAAAAAGCCGCTGCTGAGCTCCAGCTGGAAGTGTAAAAAGAACCAGGCTGGTTCAAAAAAAGAACCGGGCGGCCCGGTAAAATTGCTTAGCCGGGGTCCTGGAAGCCTAACGCGGCGTGATCTTGCCCGAAAGTCGGCCTCTATACTTCCATATTAGGTACCAGGCGCTCAGAGCCAACTTGGCAAAAATTTTCTAAGTGCCCACGGCTCTGCGGGGATTGTGCGTCCGACCCGCGCCGGTTCTCCAGCCGGCCTAAAATAACGCAAAACCAGCCTCTCCCCCTGGAGCTCACAGCCAAAGGCGAAACTTTTCTAAGTGCCTACGGCTCTGCGGGCTTTTGAGTCCGCCCTGCGCCGGTTCGTCGGTCGGCCTCAAAAAGCGAAAAATCAGCCTCTCTCCCTGGAGCTCGACTCGAGTTGATCATTATGCATGAAGAAATCGCTTTTTCTCGCCGAGATAAGCACGTTTTCTGAAATGCCGCTCTCCCGTCACTCTGGTTAAAGTGTTATGAAAAAAAAAGGCTGTTGGGGGCTAGGGAGTATCGAGTTGATCATTATACATGAAGAAATAACCAATTTCATCGTTTGGTTTATGTTTTACACGCGTTTTAAATTTTATTGCCGAAATCGCTTTTTCTCGCCGAGATAAGCACGTTTTCTGAAATGCCGCTCTCCCGTCACTCTGGTTAAAGTGTTATGAAAAAAAAGGCTGTTGGGGGCTAGGGAGTATCGAGTTGATCATTATACATGAAGAAATAACCAATTTCATCGTTTGGTTTATGTTTTACACGCGTTTTAAATTTTATTGCCGAAATCGCTTTTTCTCGCCGAGATAAGCACGTTTTCTGAAATGCCGCTCTCCCGTCACTCTGGTTAAAGTGTTATGAAAAAAAAGGCTGTTGGGGGCTAGGGAGTATCGAGTTGATCATTATACATGAAGAAATAACCAATTTCATCGTTTGGTTTATGTTTTACACGCGTTTTAAATTTTATTGCCGAAATCGCTTTTTCTCGCCGAGATAAGCACGTTTTCTGAAATGCCGCTCTCCCGTCACTCTGGTTAAAGTGTTATGAAAAAAAAGGCTGTTGGGGGCTAGGGAGTATCGAGTTGATCATTATACATGAAGAAATAACCAATTTCATCGTTTGGTTTATGTTTTACACGCGTTTTAAATTTTATTGCCGAAATCGCTTTTTCTCGCCGAGATAAGCACGTTTTCTGAAATGCCGCTCTCCCGTCACTCTGGTTAAAGTGTTATGAAAAAAAAGGCTGTTGGGGGCTAGGGAGTATCGAGTTGATCATTATACATGAAGAAATAACCAATTTCATCGTTTGGTTTATGTTTTACACGCGTTTTAAATTTTATTGCCGAAATCGCTTTTTCTCGCCGAGATAAGCACGTTTTCTGAAATGCCGCTCTCCCGTCACTCTGGTTAAAGTGTTATGAAAAAAAAGGCTGTTGGGGGCTAGGGAGTATCGAGTTGATCATTATACATGAAGAAATAACCAATTTCATCGTTTGGTTTATGTTTTACACGCGTTTTAAATTTTATTGCCGAAATCGCTTTTTCTCGCCGAGATAAGCACGTTTTCTGAAATGCCGCTCTCCCGTCACTCTGGTTAAAGTGTTATGAAAAAAAAGGCTGTTGGGGGCTAGGGAGTATCGAGTTGATCATTATACATGAAGAAATAACCAATTTCATCGTTTGGTTTATGTTTTACACGCGTTTTAAATTTTATTGCCGAAATCTCTTTTTCTCGCCGAGATAAGCACGTTTTCTGAAATGCCGCTCTCCCGTCACTCTGGTTAAAGTGTTATGAAAAAAAAGGCTGTTGGGGGCTAGGGAGTATCGAGTTGATCATTATACATGAAGAAATAACCAATTTCATCGTTTGATTTATGTTTTACACGCGTTTTAAATTTTATTGCCGAAATCGCTTTTTCTCGCCGAGATAAGCACGTTTTCTGAAATGCCGCTCTCCCGTCACTCTGGTTAAAGTGTTATGAAAAAAAAGGCTGTTGGGGGCTAGGGAGTATCGAGTTGATCATTATACATGAAGAAATAACCAATTTCATCGTTTGGTTTATGTTTTACACGATGCTGAGCTCCAGCTGGAAGTGTAAAAAGAACCGGGCTGGTTAAAAAAAGAACCGGGCGACCCGGTAAAATTGCTTAGCCGGGGCTCTGGAAGCCTAACACGGCGTGATCTTGTCCAAAAACCCGCTGCTGAGCTCCAGCTGGAAGTGTAAAAAGAACCGGGCTGGTTAAAAAAAAGAACCGGGCGACCCGGTAAAATTGCTTAGCCGGGGCTCTGGAAGCCTAACACGGCGTGATCTTGTCCAAAAAGCCGCTGCTGAGCTCCAGCTGGAAGTGTAAAAAGAACCGGGCTGGTTAAAAAAAAAGAACCGGGCGGCCCGGTAAAATTGCTTAGCCGGGGCTCTGGAAGCCTAACCCGGCGTGATACTGTGCAAAAAGCCGCTGCTGAGCTCCAGCTGGAAGTGTAAAAAAAACCGGGCTGGTTAAAAAAAAGAACCGGGCGACCCTGTAAAATTGCTTAGCCGGGGCTCTGGAAGCCTAACACGGCGTGATCTTGTCCAAAAACCCGCTGCTGAGCTCCAGCTGGAAGTGTAAAAAGAACCGGGCTGGTTAAAAAAAAGAACCGGGCGGGCCGGTAAAATTGCTTAGCCGGGGCTCTGGAAGCCTAACACGGCGTGATCTTGTCCAAAAAGCCGCTCGTGAGCTCCAGCTGGAAGTGTAAAAAAAACCGGGCTGGTTCAAAAAAAGAACCGGGCGGCCCGGTAGAATTGCTTAGCCGAGGTCCTGGAAGCCTAACCCGGCGTGATCTTGCGCAAAAAGCCGCTGCTGAGCTCCAGCTGAAAGTGTAAAAAGAACCGGGCTGGTTCAAAAAAAGAACCGGGCGGCCCGGTAAAATTGCTTAGCCGGGGTCCTGGAAGCCTAACGCGGCGTGATCTTGCCCGAAAGTCGGCCTCTATACTTCCATATTAGGTACCAGGCGCTCAGAGCCAACTTGGCAAAAATTTTCTAAGTGCCCACGGCTCTGCGGGGATTGTGCGTCCGACCCGCGCCGGTTCTACAGCCGGCCTAAAATAACGCAAAACCAGCCTCTCCCCCTGGAGTTCACAGCCAAAGGCGAAACTTTTCTAAGTGCCTACGGCTCTGCGGGATTTTGAGTCCGCCCCGCGCCGGTTCGTCGGTCGGCCTCAAAAAGCGAAAAATCAGCCTCTCTCCCTGGAGCTCGACTCGAGTTGATCATTATACATGAAGAAATAACCAATTTCATCGTTTGGTTTATGTTTTACACGCGTTTTAAATTTGATTGCCGAAATCGCTTTTTCTCGCCGAGATAAGCACGTTTTCTGAAATGCCGCTCTCCCGTCACTCTGGTTAAAGTGTTATGAAAAAAAAGGCTGTTGGGGGCTAGGGAGTATCGAGTTGATCATTATACATGAAGAAATAACCAATTTCATCGTTTGGTTTATGTTTTACACGCGTTTTAAATTTTATTGCCGAAATCGCTTTTTCTCGCCGAGATAAGCACGTTTTCTGAAATGCCGCTCTCCCGTCACTCTGGTTAAAGTGTTATGAAAAAAAAGGCTGTTGGGGGCTAGGGAGTATCGAGTTGATCATTATACATGAAGAAATAACCAATTTCATCGTTTGGTTTATGTTTTACACGCGTTTTAAATTTTATTGCCGAAATCGCTTTTTCTCGCCGAGATAAGCACGTTTTCTGAAATGCCGCTCTCCCGTCACTCTGGTTAAAGTGTTATGAAAAAAAAGGCTGTTGGGGGCTAGGGAGTATCGAGTTGATCATTATACATGAAGAAATAACCAATTTCATCGTTTGGTTTATGTTTTACACGCGTTTTAAATTTTATTGCCGAAATCGCTTTTTCTCGCCGAGATAAGCACGTTTTCTGAAATGCCGCTCTCCCGTCACTCTGGTTAAAGTGTTATGAAAAAAAAGGCTGTTGGGGGCTAGGGAGTATCGAGTTGATCATTATACATGAAGAAATAACCAATTTCATCGTTTGGTTTATGTTTTACACGCGTTTTAAATTTTATTGCCGAAATCGCTTTTTCTCGCCGAGATAAGCACGTTTTCTGAAATGCCGCTCTCCCGTCACTCTGGTTAAAGTGTTATGAAAAAAAAGGCTGTTGGGGGCTAGGGAGTATCGAGTTGATCATTATACATGAAGAAATAACCAATTTCATCGTTTGGTTTATGTTTTACACGCGTTTTAAATTTTATTGCCGAAATCGCTTTTTCTCGCCGAGATAAGCACGTTTTCTGAAATGCCGCTCTCCCGTCACTCTGGTTAAAGTGTTATGAAAAAAAAAGGCTGTTGGGGGCTAGGGAGTATCGAGTTGATCATTATACATGAAGAAATAACCAATTTCATCGTTTGGTTTATGTTTTACACGCGTTTTAAATTTTATTGCCGAAATCGCTTTTTCTCGCCGAGATAAGCACGTTTTCTGAAATGCCGCTCTCCCGTCACTCTGGTTAAAGTGTTATGAAGAAAAAAGGCTGTTGGGGGCTAGGGAGTATCGAGTTGATCATTATACATGAAGAAATAACCAATTTCATCGTTTGGTTTATGTTTACACGCGTTTTAAATTTTATTGCCGAAATCGCTTTTTCTCGCCGAGATAAGCACGTTTTCTGAAATGCCGCTCTCCCCGTCACTCTGGTTAAAGTGTTATGAAAAAAAAGGCTGTTGGGGGCTAGGGAGTATCGAGTTGATCATTATACATGAAGAAATAACCAATTTCATCGTTTGGTTTATGTTTTACACGCGTTTAAATTTTATTGCCGAAATCGCTTTTTCTCGCCGAGATAAGCACGTTTTCTGAAATGCCGCTCTCCCGTCACTCTGGTTAAAGTGTTATGAAAAAAAAAGGCTGTTGGGGGCTAGGGAGTATCGAGTTGATCATTATACATGAAGAAATAACCAATTTCATCGTTTGGTTTATGTTTTACACGCGTTTTAAATTTTATTGCCGAAATCGCTTTTTCTCGCCGAGATAAGCACGTTTTCTGAAATGCCGCCTCTCCCGTCACTCTGGTTAAAGTGTTATGAAAAAAAGGCTGTTGGGGCTAGGAGTATCGAGTTGATCATTATACATGAAGAAATAACCAATTTCATCGTTTGGTTTATGTTTTACACGCGTTTTAAATTTTATTGCCGAAATCGCTTTTTCTCGCCGAGATAAGCACGTTTTCTGAAATGCCGCTCTCCCGTCACTCTGGTTAAAGTGTTATGAAAAAAAAGGCTGTTGGGGGCTAGGGAGTATCGAGTTGATCATTATACATGAAGAAATAACCAATTTCATCGTTTGGTTTATGTTTTACACGCGTTTTAAATTTTATTGCCGAAATCGCTTTTTCTCGCCGAGATAAGCACGTTTTCTGAAATGCCGCTCTCCCGTCACTCTGGTTAAAGTGTTATGAAAAAAAAGGCTGTTGGGGGCTAGGGAGTATCGAGTTGATCATTATACATGAAGAAATAACCAATTTCATCGTTTGGTTTATGTTTTACACGCGTTTTAAATTTTATTGCCGAAATCGCTTTTTCTCGCCGAGATAAGCACGTTTTCTGAAATGCCGCTCTCCCGTCACTCTGTTAAAGTGTTATGAAAAAAAAGGCTGTTGGGGGCTAGGGAGTATCGAGTTGATCATTATACATGAAGAAATAACCAATTTCATCGTTTGTTTATGTTTTACCACGCGTTTTAAATTTTATTGCCGAAATCGCTTTTTCTCGCCGAGATAAGCACGTTTTCTGAAATGCCGCTCTCCCCGTCACTCTGGTTAAAGTGTTATGAAAAAAAAGGCTGTTGGGGGCTAGGGAGTATCGAGTTGATCATTATACATGAAGAAATAACCAATTTCATCGTTTGGTTTATGTTTTACACGCGTTTTAAATTTTATGCCGAAATCGCTTTTTCTCGCCGAGATAAGCACGTTTTCTGAAATGCCGCTCTCCCGTCACTCTGGTTAAAGTGTTATGAAAAAAAAGCTGTTGGGGCTAGGGAGTATCGAGTTGATCATTATACATGAAGAATAACCAATTTCATCGTTTGGTTTATGTTTTACACGCGTTTTAAATTTTATTGCCGAAATCGCTTTTTCTCGCCGAGATAAGCACGTTTTCTGAAATGCCGCTCTCCCGTCACTCTGGTTAAAGTGTTATGAAAAAAAAGGCTGTTGGGGGCTAGGGAGTATCGAGTTGATCATTATACATGAAGAAATAACCAATTTCATCGTTTGGTTTATGTTTTACACGCGTTTTAAATTTTATTGCCGAAATCGCTTTTCTCGCCGAGATAAGCACGTTTTCTGAAATGCGCTCTCCCGTCACTCTGTTAAAGTGTTATGAAAAAAAAGGCTGTTGGGGGCTAGGGAGTATCGAGTTGATCATTATACATGAAGAAATAACCAATTTCATCGTTGGTTTATGTTTTACACGCGTTTTAAATTTTATTGCCGAAATCGCTTTTTCTCGCCGAGATAAGCACGTTTTCTGAAATGCCGCTCTCCCGTCACTCTGGTTAAAGTGTTATGAAAAAAAAGGCTGTTGGGGGCTAGGGAGTATCGAGTTGATCATTATACATGAAGAAACATAACCAATTTCATCGTTTGGTTTATGTTTTACACGCGTTTTAAATTTTATTGCCGAAATCGCTTTTTCTCGCCGAGATAAGCACGTTTTCTGAAATGCCGCTCTCCCGTCACTCTGGTTAAAGTGTTATGAAAAAAAAGGCTGTTGGGGGCTAGGGAGTATCGAGTTGATCATTATACATGAAGAAATAACCAATTTCATCGTTTGGTTTATGTTTTACACGCGTTTTAAATTTTATTGCCGAAATCGCTTTTTCTCGCCGAGATAAGCACGTTTTCTGAAATGCCGCTCTCCCGTCACTCTGGTTAAAGTGTTATGAAAAAAAAGGCTGTTGGGGGCTAGGGAGTATCGAGTTGATCATTATACATGAAGAAATAACCAATTTCATCGTTTGGTTTATGTTTTACACGCGTTTTAAATTTTATTGCCGAATCGCTTTTTCTCGCCGAGATAAGCACGTTTTCTGAAATGCCGCTCTCCGTCACTCTGGTTAAAGTGTTATGAAAAAAAAGGCTGTTGGGGGCTAGGGAGTATCGAGTTGATCATTATACATGAAGAAATAACCAATTTCATCGTTTGGTTTATGTTTTACACGCGTTTTAAATTTTATTGCCGAAATCGCTTTTTTCTCGCCGAGATAAGCACGTTTCTGAAATGCCGCTCTCCCGTCACTCTGGTTAAAGTGTTATGAAAAAAAGGCTGTTGGGGGCTAGGGAGTATCGAGTGATCATTATACATGAAGAAATAACCAATTTCATCGTTTGGTTTATGTTTTACACGCGTTTTAATTTTATTGCCGAAATCGCTTTTTCTCGCCGAGATAAGCACGTTTTCTGAAATGCCGCTCTCCCGTCACTCTGGTTAAAGTGTTATGAAAAAAAAGGCTGTTGGGGGCTAGGGAGTATCGAGTTGATCATTATACATGAAGAAATAACCAATTTCATCGTTTGGTTTATGTTTTACACGCGTTTTAAATTTTATTGCCGAAATCGCTTTTTCTCGCCGAGATAAGCACGTTTTCTGAAATGCCGCTCCTCCCGTCACTCTGGTTAAAGTGTTATGAAAAAAAAGGCTGTTGGGGGCTAGGGAGTATCGAGTTGATCATTATACATGAAGAAATAACCAATTTCATCGTTTGGTTTATGTTTTACACGCGTTTTAAATTTTATTGCCGAAATCGCTTTTTCTCGCCGAGATAAGCACGTTTTCTGAAATGCCGCTCTCCCGTCACTCTGGTTAAAGTGTTATGAAAAAAAAGGCTGTTGGGGGCTAGGGAGTATCGAGTTAGATCATTATACATGAAGAAATAACCAATTTCATCGTTTGGTTTATGTTTTACACGCGTTTTAAATTTTATTGCCGAATCGCTTTTTCTCGCCGAGATAAGCACGTTTTCTGAAATGCCGCTCTCCCGTCACTCTGGTTAAAGTGTTATGAAAAAAAAGGCTGTTGGGGGCTAGGGAGTATCGAGTTGATCATTATACATGAAGAAATACCAATTTCATCGTTTGGTTTATGTTTTACACGCGTTTTAAATTTTATTGCCGAAATCGCTTTTTCTCGCCGAGATAAGCACGTTTTCTGAAATGCCGCTCTCCCGTCACTCTGGTTAAAGTGTTATGAAAAAAAAAGGCTGTTGGGGGCTAGGGAGTATCGAGTTGATCATTATACATGAAGAAATAACCAATTTCATCGTTTGGTTTATGTTTTACACGCGTTTTAAATTTTATTGCCGAAATCGCTTTTTCTCGCCGAGATAAGCACGTTTTCTGAAATGCCGCTCTCCCGTCACTCGGTTAAAGTGTTATGAAAAAAAAGGCTGTTGGGGCTAGGGAGTATCGAGTTGATCATTATACATGAAGAAATAACCAATTTCATCGTTTGGTTTATGTTTTACACGCGTTTTAAATTTTATTGCCGAAATCGCTTTTTCTCGCCGAGATAAGCACGTTTTCTGAAATGCCGCTCTCCCGTCACTCTGGTTAAAGTGTTATGAAAAAAAGGCTGTTGGGGGCTAGGGAGTATCGAGTTGATCATTATACATGAAGAAATAACCAATTTCATCGTTTGGTTTATGTTTTACACGCGTTTTAAATTTTATTGCCGAAATCGCTTTTTCTCGCCGAGATAAGCACGTTTTCTGAAATGCCGCTCTCCCGTCACTCTGGTTAAAGTGTTATGAAAAAAAAGGCTGTTGGGGGCTAGGGAGTATCGAGTTGATCATTATACATGAAGAAATAACCAATTTCATCGTTTGGTTTATGTTTTACACGCGTTTTAAATTTTATTGCCGAAATCGCTTTTTCTCGCCGAGATAAGCACGTTTTCTGAAATGCCGCTCTCCCGTCACTCTGGTTAAAGTGTTATGAAAAAAAAGGCTGTTGGGGGCTAGGGAGTATCGAGTTGATCATTATACATGAAGAAATAACCAATTTCATCGTTTGGTTTATGTTTTACACGCGTTTTAAATTTTATTGCCGAAATCGCTTTTTCTCGCCGAGATAAGCACGTTTTCTGAAATGCCGCTCTCCCGTCACTCTGGTTAAAGTGTTATGAAAAAAAGGCTGTTGGGGGCTAGGGAGTATCGAGTTGATCATTATACATGAAGAAATAACCAATTTCATCGTTTGGTTTATGTTTTACACGCGTTTTAAATTTTATTGCCGAAATCGCTTTTCTCTCGCCGAGATAAGCACGTTTTCTGAAATGCCGCTCTCCCCGTCACTCTGGTTAAAGTGTTATGAAAAAAAAGGCTGTTGGGGGCTAGGGAGTATCGAGTTGATCATTATACATGAAGAAATAACCAATTTCATCGTTTGGTTTATGTTTTACACGCGTTTTAAATTTTATTGCCGAAATCGCTTTTTCTCGCCGAGATAAGCACGTTTTCTGAAATGCCGCTCTCCCGTCACTCTGGTTAAAGTGTTATGAAAAAAAAGGCTGTTGGGGGCTAGGGAGTATCGAGTTGATCATTATACATGAAGAAATAACCAATTTCATCGTTTGGTTTATGTTTTACACGCGTTTTAAATTTTATTGCCGAAATCGCTTTTTCTCGCCGAGATAAGCACGTTTTCTGAAATGCCGCTCTCCCGTCACTCTGTTAAAGTGTTATGAAAAAAAAGGCTGTTGGGGGCTAGGGAGTATCGAGTTGATCATTATACATGAAGAAATAACCAATTTCATCGTTTGGTTTATGTTTTACACGCGTTTTAAATTTTATTGCCGAAATCGCTTTTTCTCGCCGAGATAAGCACGTTTTCTGAAATGCCGCTCTCCTCCCGTCACTCTGGTTAAAGTGTTATGAAAAAAAAGGCTGTTGGGGGCTAGGGAGTATCGAGTTGATCATTATACATGAAGAAATAACCAATTTCATCGTTTGGTTTATGTTTTACACGCGTTTTAAATTTTATTGCCGAAATCGCTTTTTCTCGCCGAGATAAGCACGTTTTCTGAAATGCCGCTCTCCCGTCACTCTGGTTAAAGTGTTATGAAAAAAAAAGGCTGTTGGGGGCTAGGGAGTATCGAGTTGATCATTATACATGAAGAAATAACCAATTTCATCGTTTGGTTTATGTTTTACACGCGTTTTAAATTTTATTGCCGAAATCGCTTTTTCTCGCCGAGATAAGCACGTTTTCTGAAATGCCGCTCTCCCGTCACTCTGGTTAAAGTGTTATGAAAAAAAAGGCTGTTGGGGGCTAGGGAGTATCGAGTTGATCATTATACATGAAGAAATAACCAATTTCATCGTTTGGTTTATGTTTTACACGCGTTTTAAATTTTATTGCCGAAATCGCTTTTTCTCGCCGAGATAAGCACGTTTTCTGAAATGCCGCTCTCCCGTCACTCTGGTTAAAGTGTTATGAAAAAAAAGGCTGTTGGGGGCTAGGAGTATCGAGTTGATCATTATACATGAAGAAATAACCAATTTCATCGTTTGGTTTATGTTTTACACGCGTTTTAAATTTTATTGCCGAAATCGCTTTTTCTCGCCGAGATAAGCACGTTTTCTGAAATGCCGCTCTCCCGTCACTCTGGTTAAAGTGTTATGAAAAAAAAGGCTGTTGGGGGCTAGGGAGTATCGAGTTGATCATTATACATGAAGAAATACCAATTTCATCGTTTGGTTTATGTTTTACACGCGTTTTAAATTTTATTGCCGAAATCGCTTTTTCTCGCCGAGATAAGCACGTTTTCTGAAATGCCGCTCTCCCGTCACTCGGTTAAAGTGTTATGAAAAAAAAGGCTGTTGGGGCTAGGAGTATCGAGTTGATCATTATACATGAAGAAATAACCATTTCATCGTTTGGTTTATGTTTTACACGCGTTTTAAATTTTATTGCCGAAATCGCTTTTTCTCGCCGAGATAAGCACGTTTTCTGAAAATGCCGCTCTCCCGTCACTCTGGTTAAAGTGTTATGAAAAAAAAGGCTGTTGGGGGCTAGGGAGTATCGAGTTGATCATTATACATGAAGAAATAACCAATTTCATCGTTTGGTTTATGTTTTACACGCGTTTTAAATTTTATTGCCGAAATCGCTTTTCTCGCCGAGATAAGCACGTTTTCTGAAATGCCGCTCTCCCGTCACTCTGGTTAAAGTGTTATGAAAAAAAAGGCTGTTGGGGGCTAGGGAGTATCGAGTTGATCATTATACATGAAGAAATAACCAATTTCATCGTTTGGTTTATGTTTTACACGCGTTTTAAATTTTATTGCCGAAATCGCTTTTTCTCGCCGAGATAAGCACGTTTTCTGAAATGCCGCTCTCCCGTCACTCTGGTTAAAGTGTTATGAAAAAAAAGGCTGTTGGGGGCTAGGGAGTATCGAGTTGATCATTATACATGAAGAAATAACCAATTTCATCGTTTGGTTTATGTTTTACACGCGTTTTAAATTTTATTGCCGAAATCGCTTTTTCTCGCCGAGATAAGCACGTTTTCTGAAATGCCGCTCTCCCTCACTCTGGTTAAAGTGTTATGAAAAAAAAGGCTGTTGGGGGCTAGGGAGTATCGAGTTGATCATTATACATGAAGAAATAACCAATTTCATCGTTTGGTTTATGTTTTACACGCGTTTTAAATTTTATTGCCGAAATCGCTTTTTCTCGCCGAGATAAGCACGTTTTCTGAAATGCCGCTCTCCCGTCACTCTGGTTAAAGTGTTATGAAAAAAAAGGCTGTTGGGGGCTAGGGAGTATCGAGTTGATCATTATACATGAAGAAATAACCAATTTCATCGTTTGGTTTATGTTTTACACGCGTTTTAAATTTTATTGCCGAAATCGCTTTTTCTCGCCGAGATAAGCACGTTTTCTGAAATGCCGCTCTCCCGTCACTCTGGTTAAAGTGTTATGAAAAAAAAGGCTGTTGGGGGCTAGGGAGTATCGAGTTGATCATTATACATGAAGAAATAACCAATTTCATCGTTTGGTTTATGTTTTACACGCGTTTTTAAATTTGATTGCCGAAATCGCTTTTTCTCGCCGAGATAAGCACGTTTTCTGAAATGCCGCTCTCCCGTCACTCTGGTTAAAGTGTATGAAAAAAAGGCTGTTGGGGGCTAGGGAGTATCGAGTTGATCATTATACATGAAGAAATAACCAATTTCATCGTTTGGTTTATGTTTTACACGGGTTTTAAATTTATTGCCGAAATCGCTTTTTCTCGCCGAGATAAGCACGTTTCTGAAATGCCGCTCTCCCGTCACTCTGGTTAAAGTGTGTGAAAAAAAAGGCTGTTGGGGGCTAGGGAGTATCGAGTTGATCATTATACATGAAGAAATAACCAATTTCATCGTTTGGTTTATGTTTTACACGCGTTTTAAATTTTATTGCCGAAATCGCTTTTTCTCGCCGAGATAAGCACGTTTTCTGAAATGCCGCTCTCCCGTCACTCTGGTTAAAGTGTTATGAAAAAAAAGGCTGTTGGGGGCTAGGGAGTCTCGAGTTGATCATTATACATGAAGAAATAACCAATTTCATCGTTTGGTTTATGTTTTACACGCGTTTTAAATTTTATTGCCGAAATCGCTTTTTCTCGCCGAGATAAGCACGTTTTCTGAAATGCCGCTCTCCCGTCACTCTGGTTAAAGTGTTATGAAAAAAAAGGCTGTTGGGGGCTAGGGAGTATCGAGTTGATCATTATACATGAAGAAATAACCAATTTCATCGTTTGGTTTATGTTTTACACGCGTTTTAAATTTTATTGCCGAAATCGCTTTTTCTCGCCGAGATAAGCACGTTTTCTGAAATGCCGCTCTCCCGTCACTCTGGTTAAAGTGTTATGAAAAAAAAGGCTGTTGGGGGCTAGGGAGTATCGAGTTGATCATTATACATGAAGAAATAACCAATTTCATCGTTTGGTTTATGTTTTACACGCGTTTTAAATTTTATTGCCGAAATCGCTTTTTCTCGCCGAGATAAGCACGTTTTCTGAAATGCCGCTCTCCCGTCACTCTGGTTAAAGTGTTATGAAAAAAAAGGCTGTTGGGGGCTAGGGAGTATCGAGTTGATCATTATACATGAAGAAATAACCAATTTCATCGTTTGGTTTATGTTTTACACGCGTTTTAAATTTTATTGCCGAAATCGCTTTTTCTCGCCGAGATAAGCACGTTTTCTGAAATGCCGCTCTCCCGTCACTCTGGTTAAAGTGTTATGAAAAAAAAGGCTGTTGGGGGCTAGGGAGTATCGAGTTGATCATTATACATGAAGAAATAACCAATTTCATCGTTTGGTTTATGTTTTACACGCGTTTTAAATTTTATTGCCGAAATCGCTTTTTCTCGCCGAGATAAGCACGTTTTCTGAAATGCCGCTCTCCCGTCACTCTGGTTAAAGTGTTATGAAAAAAAAGGCTGTTGGGGGCTAGGGAGTATCGAGTTGATCATTATACATGAAGAAATAACCAATTTCATCGTTTGGTTTATGTTTTACACGCGTTTTAAATTTTATTGCCGAAATCGCTTTTTCTCGCCGAGATAAGCACGTTTTCTGAAATGCCGCTCTCCCGTCACTCTGGTTAAAGTGTTATGAAAAAAAAGGCTGTTGGGGGCTAGGGAGTATCGAGTTGATCATTATACATGAAGAAATAACCAATTTCATCGTTTGGTTTATGTTTTACACGCGTTTTAAATTTTATTGCCGAAATCGCTTTTTCTCGCCGAGATAAGCACGTTTTCTGAAATGCCGCTCTCCCGTCACTCTGGTTAAAGTGTTATGAAAAAAAAGGCTGTTGGGGGCTAGGGAGTATCGAGTTGATCATTATACATGAAGAAATAACCAATTTCATCGTTTGGTTTATGTTTTACACGCGTTTTAAATTTTATTGCCGAAATCGCTTTTTCTCGCCGAGATAAGCACGTTTTCTGAAATGCCGCTCTCCCGTCACTCTGGTTAAAGTGTTATGAAAAAAAAGGCTGTTGGGGGCTAGGGAGTATCGAGTTGATCATTATACATGAAGAAATAACCAATTTCATCGTTTGGTTTATGTTTTACACGCGTTTTAAATTTTATTGCCGAAATCGCTTTTTCTCGCCGAGATAAGCACGTTTTCTGAAATGCCGCTCTCCCGTCACTCTGGTTAAAGTGTTATGAAAAAAAAGGCTGTTGGGGGCTAGGGAGTATCGAGTTGATCATTATACATGAAGAAATAACCAATTTCATCGTTTGGTTTATGTTTTACACGCGTTTTAAATTTTATTGCCGAAATCGCTTTTTCTCGCCGAGATAAGCACGTTTTCTGAAATGCCGCTCTCCCGTCACTCTGGTTAAAGTGTTATGAAAAAAAAGGCTGTTGGGGGCTAGGGAGTATCGAGTTGATCATTATACATGAAGAAATAACCAATTTCATCGTTTGGTTTATGTTTTACACGCGTTTTAAATTTTATTGCCGAAATCGCTTTTTCTCGCCGAGATAAGCACGTTTTCTGAAATGCCGCTCTCCCGTCACTCTGGTTAAAGTGTTATGAAAAAAAAGGCTGTTGGGGGCTAGGGAGTATCGAGTTGATCATTATACATGAAGAAATAACCAATTTCATCGTTTGGTTTATGTTTTACACGCGTTTTAAATTTTATTGCCGAAATCGCTTTTTCTCGCCGAGATAAGCACGTTTTCTGAAATGCCGCTCTCCCGTCACTCTGGTTAAAGTGTTATGAAAAAAAAGGCTGTTGGGGGCTAGGGAGTATCGAGTTGATCATTATACATGAAGAAATAACCAATTTCATCGTTTGGTTTATGTTTTACACGCGTTTTAAATTTTATTGCCGAAATCGCTTTTTCTCGCCGAGATAAGCACGTTTTCTGAAATGCCGCTCTCCCGTCACTCTGGTTAAAGTGTTATGAAAAAAAAGGCTGTTGGGGGCTAGGGAGTATCGAGTTGATCATTATACATGAAGAAATAACCAATTTCATCGTTTGGTTTATGTTTTACACGCGTTTTAAATTTTATTGCCGAAATCGCTTTTTCTCGCCGAGATAAGCACGTTTTCTGAAATGCCGCTCTCCCGTCACTCTGGTTAAAGTGTTATGAAAAAAAAGGCTGTTGGGGGCTAGGGAGTATCGAGTTGATCATTATACATGAAGAAATAACCAATTTCATCGTTTGGTTTATGTTTTACACGCGTTTTAAATTTTATTGCCGAAATCGCTTTTTCTCGCCGAGATAAGCACGTTTTCTGAAATGCCGCTCTCCCGTCACTCTGGTTAAAGTGTTATGAAAAAAAAGGCTGTTGGGGGCTAGGGAGTATCGAGTTGATCATTATACATGAAGAAATAACCAATTTCATCGTTTGGTTTATGTTTTACACGCGTTTTAAATTTTATTGCCGAAATCGCTTTTTCTCGCCGAGATAAGCACGTTTTCTGAAATGCCGCTCTCCCGTCACTCTGGTTAAAGTGTTATGAAAAAAAAGGCTGTTGGGGGCTAGGGAGTATCGAGTTGATCATTATACATGAAGAAATAACCAATTTCATCGTTTGGTTTATGTTTTACACGCGTTTTAAATTTTATTGCCGAAATCGCTTTTTCTCGCCGAGATAAGCACGTTTTCTGAAATGCCGCTCTCCCGTCACTCTGGTTAAAGTGTTATGAAAAAAAAGGCTGTTGGGGCTAGGGAGTATCGAGTTGATCATTATACATGAAGAAATAACCAATTTCATCGTTTGGTTTATGTTTTACACGCGTTTTAAATTTTATTGCCGAAATCGCTTTTTCTCGCCGAGATAAGCACGTTTTCTGAAATGCCGCTCTCCCGTCACTCTGGTTAAAGTGTTATGAAAAAAAAGGCTGTTGGGGGCTAGGGAGTATCGAGTTGATCATTATACATGAAGAAATAACCAATTTCATCGTTTGGTTTATGTTTTACACGCGTTTTAAATTTTATTGCCGAAATCGCTTTTTCTCGCCGAGATAAGCACGTTTTCTGAAATGCCGCTCTCCCGTCACTCTGGTTAAAGTGTTATGAAAAAAAAGGCTGTTGGGGGCTAGGGAGTATCGAGTTGATCATTATACATGAAGAAATAACCAATTTCATCGTTTGGTTTATGTTTTACACGCGTTTTAAATATTATTGCCGAAATCGCTTTTTCTCGCCGAGATAAGCACGTTTTCTGAAATGCCGCTCTCCCGTCACTCTGGTTAAAGTGTTATGAAAAAAAAGGCTGTTGGGGGCTAGGGAGTATCGAGTTGATCATTATACATGAAGAAATAACCAATTTCATCGTTTGGTTTATGTTTTACACGCGTTTTAAATTTTATTGCCGAAATCGCTTTTTCTCGCCGAGATAAGCACGTTTTCTGAAATGCCGCTCTCCCGTCCCTCTGGTTAAAGTGTTATGAAAAAAAAGGCTGTTGGGGGCTAGGGAGTATCGAGTTGATCATTATACATGAAGAAATAACCAATTTCATCGTTTGGTTTATGTTTTACACGCGTTTTAAATTTTATTGCCGAAATCGCTTTTTCTCGCCGAGATAAGCACGTTTTCTGAAATGCCGCTCTCCCGTCACTCTGGTTAAAGTGTTATGAAAAAAAAGGCTGTTGGGGGCTAGGGAGTATCGAGTTGATCATTATACATGAAGAAATAACCAATTTCATCGTTTGGTTTATGTTTTACACGCGTTTTAAATTTTATTGCCGAAATCGCTTTTTCTCGCCGAGATAAGCACGTTTTCTGAAATGCCGCTCTCCCGTCACTCTGGTTAAAGTGTTATGAAAAAAAAGGCTGTTGGGGGCTAGGGAGTATCGAGTTGATCATTATACATGAAGAAATAACCAATTTCATCGTTTGGTTTATGTTTTACACGCGTTTTAAATTTTATTGCCGAAATCGCTTTTTCTCGCCGAGATAAGCACGTTTTCTGAAATGCCGCTCTCCCGTCACTCTGGTTAAAGTGTTATGAAAAAAAAGGCTGTTGGGGGCTAGGGAGTATCGAGTTGATCATTATACATGAAGAAATAACCAATTTCATCGTTTGGTTTATGTTTTACACGATGCTGAGCTCCAGCTGGAAGTGTAAAAAGAACCGGGCTGGTTAAAAAAAGAACCGGGCGACCCGGTAAAATTGCTTAGCCGGGGCTCTGGAAGCCTAACACGGCGTGATCTTGTCCAAAAAGCCGCTGCTGAGCTCCAGCTGGAAGTGTAAAAAGAACCGGGCTGGTTAAAAAAAAAAGAACCGGGCGACCCGGTAAAATTGCTTAGCCGGGGCTCTGGAAGCCTAACACGGCGTGATCTTGTCCAAAAAGCCGCTGCTGAGCTCCAGCTGGAAGTGTAAAAAGAACCGGGCTGGTTAAAAAAAAGAACCGGGCGGCCCGGTAAAATTGCTTAGCCGGGGCTCTGGAAGCCTAACCCGGCGTGATACTGTGCAAAAAGCCGCTGCTGAGCTCCAGCTGGAAGTGTAAAAAAAACCGGGCTGGTTAAAAAAAAGAACCGGGCGACCCTGTAAAATTGCTTAGCCGGGGCTCTGGAAGCCTAACACGGCGTGATCTTGTCCAAAAACCCGCTGCTGAGCTCCAGCTGGAAGTGTAAAAAGAACCGGGCTGGTTAAAAAAAAGAACCGGGCGGGCCGGTAAAATTGCTTAGCCGGGGCTCTGGAAGCCTAACACGGCGTGATCTTGTCCAAAAAGCCGCTCGTGAGCTCCAGCTGGAAGTGTAAAAAGAACCGGGCTGGTTCAAAAAAAGAACCGGGCGGCCCGGTAGAATTGCTTAGCCGAGGTCCTGGAAGCCTAACCCGGCGTGATCTTAGGCAAAAAGCCGCTGCTGAGCTCCAGCTGGAAGTGTAAAAAGAACCGGGCTGGTTCAAAAAAAGAACCGGGCGGCCCGGTAAAATTGCTTAGCCGGGGTCCTGGAAGCCTAACGCGGCGTGATCTTGCCCGAAAGTCGGCCTCTATACTTCCATATTAGGTACCAGGCGCTCAGAGCCAACTTGGCAAAAATTTTCTAAGTGCCCACGGCTCTGCGGGGATTGTGCGTCCGACCCGCGCCGGTTCTCCAGCCGGCCTAAAATAACGCAAAACCAGCCTCTCCCCCTGGAGCTCACAGCCAAAGGCGAAACTTTTCTAAGTGCCTACGGCTCTGCGGGCTTTTGAGTCCGCCCCGCGCCGGTTCGTCGGTCGGCCTCAAAAAGCGAAAAATCAGCCTCTCTCCCTGGAGCTCGACTCGAGTTGATCATTATACATGAAGAAATAACCAATTTCATCGTTTGGTTTATGTTTTACACGCGTTTTAAATTTTATTGCCGAAATCGCTTTTTCTCGCCGAGATAAGCACGTTTTCTGAAATGCCGCTCTCCCGTCACTCTGGTTAAAGTGTTATGAAAAAAAAGGCTGTTGGGGGCTAGGGAGTATCGAGTTGATCATTATACATAAAGAAATAACCAATTTCATCGTTTGGTTTATGTTTTACACGCGTTTTAAATTTTATTGCCGAAATCGCTTTTTCTCGCCGAGATAAGCACGTTTTCTGAAATGCCGCTCTCCCGTCACTCTGGTTAAAGTGTTATGAAAAAAAAGGCTGTTGGGGGCTACGGAGTATCGAGTTGATCATTATACATGAAGAAATAACCAATTTCATCGTTTGGTTTATGTTTTACACGCGTTTTAAATTTTATTGCCGAAATCGCTTTTTCTCGCCGAGATAAGCACGTTTTCTGAAATGCCGCTCTCCCGTCACTCTGGTTAAAGTGTTATGAAAAAAAAGGCTGTTGGGGGCTAGGGAGTATCGAGTTGATCATTATACATGAAGAAATAACCAATTTCATCGTTTGGTTTATGTTTTACACGCGTTTTAAATTTTATTGCCGAAATCGCTTTTTCTCGCCGAGATAAGCACGTTTTCTGAAATGCCGCTCTCCCGTCACTCTGGTTAAAGTGTTATGAAAAAAAAGGCTGTTGGGGGCTAGGGAGTATCGAGTTGATCATTATACATGAAGAAATAACCAATTTCATCGTTTGGTTTATGTTTTACACGCGTTTTAAATTTTATTGCCGAAATCGCTTTTTCTCGCCGAGATAAGCACGTTTTCTGAAATGCCGCTCTCCCGTCACTCTGGTTAAAGTGTTATGAAAAAAAAGGCTGTTGGGGGCTAGGGAGTATCGAGTTGATCATTATACATGAAGAAATAACCAATTTCATCGTTTGGTTTATGTTTTACACGCGTTTTAAATTTTATTGCCGAAATCGCTTTTTCTCGCCGAGATAAGCACGTTTTCTGAAATGCCGCTCTCCCGTCACTCTGGTTAAAGTGTTATGAAAAAAAAGGCTGTTGGGGGCTAGGGAGTATCGAGTTGATCATTATACATGAAGAAATAACCAATTTCATCGTTTGGTTTATGTTTTACACGCGTTTTAAATTTTATTGCCGAAATCGCTTTTTCTCGCCGAGATAAGCACGTTTTCTGAAATGCCGCTCTCCCGTCACTCTGGTTAAAGTGTTATGAAAAAAAAGGCTGTTGGGGGCTAGGGAGTATCGAGTTGATCATTATACATGAAGAAATAACCAATTTCATCGTTTGGTTTATGTTTTACACGCGTTTTAAATTTTATTGCCGAAATCGCTTTTTCTCGCCGAGATAAGCACGTTTTCTGAAATGCCGCTCTCCCGTCACTCTGGTTAAAGTGTTATGAAAAAAAAGGCTGTTTGGGGCTAGGGAGTATCGAGTTGATCATTATACATGAAGAAATAACCAATTTCATCGTTTGGTTTATGTTTTACACGCGTTTTAAATTTTATTGCCGAAATCGCTTTTTCTCGCCGAGATAAGCACGTTTTCTGAAATGCCGCTCTCCCGTCACTCTGGTTAAAGTGTTATGAAAAAAAAGGCTGTTGGGGGCTAGGGAGTATCGAGTTGATCATTATACATGAAGAAATAACCAATTTCATCGTTTGGTTTATGTTTTACACGCGTTTTAAATTTTATTGCCGAAATCGCTTTTTCTCGCCGAGATAAGCACGTTTTCTGAAATGCCGCTCTCCCGTCACTCTGGTTAAAGTGTTATGAAAAAAAAGGCTGTTGGGGGCTAGGGAGTATCGAGTTGATCATTATACATGAAGAAATAACCAATTTCATCGTTTGGTTTATGTTTTACACGCGTTTTAAATTTTATTGCCGAAATCGCTTTTTCTCGCCGAGATAAGCACGTTTTCTGAAATGCCGCTCTCCCGTCACTCTGGTTAAAGTGTTATGAAAAAAAAGGCTGTTGGGGGCTAGGGAGTATCGAGTTGATCATTATACATGAAGAAATAACCAATTTCATCGTTTGGTTTATGTTTTACACGCGTTTTAAATTTTATTGCCGAAATCGCTTTTTCTCGCCGAGATAAGCACGTTTTCTGAAATGCCGCTCTCCCGTCCCTCTGGTTAAAGTGTTATGAAAAAAAAGGCTGTTGGGGGCTAGGGAGTATCGAGTTGATCATTATACATGAAGAAATAACCAATTTCATCGTTTGGTTTATGTTTTACACGCGTTTTAAATTTTATTGCCGAAATCGCTTTTTCTCGCCGAGATAAGCACGTTTTCTGAAATGCCGCTCTCCCGTCACTCTGGTTAAAGTGTTATGAAAAAAAAGGCTGTTGGGGGCTAGGGAGTATCGAGTTGATCATTATACATGAAGAAATAACCAATTTCATCGTTTGGTTTATGTTTTACACGCGTTTTAAATTTTATTGCCGAAATCGCTTTTTCTCGCCGAGATAAGCACGTTTTCTGAAATGCCGCTCTCCCGTCACTCTGGTTAAAGTGTTATGAAAAAAAAGGCTGTTGGGGGCTAGGGAGTATCGAGTTGATCATTATACATGAAGAAATAACCAATTTCATCGTTTGGTTTATGTTTTACACGCGTTTTAAATTTTATTGCCGAAATCGCTTTTTCTCGCCGAGATAAGCACGTTTTCTGAAATGCCGCTCTCCCGTCACTCTGGTTAAAGTGTTATGAAAAAAAAAGGCTGTTGGGGGCTAGGGAGTATCGAGTTGATCATTATACATGAAGAAATAACCAATTTCATCGTTTGGTTTATGTTTTACACGCGTTTTAAATTTTATTGCCGAAATCGCTTTTTCTCGCCGAGATAAGCACGTTTTCTGAAATGCCGCTCTCCCGTCACTCTGGTTAAAGTGTTATGAAAAAAAAGGCTGTTGGGGGCTAGGGAGTATCGAGTTGATCATTATACATGAAGAAATAACCAATTTCATCGTTTGGTTTATGTTTTACACGATGCTGAGCTCCAGCTGGAAGTGTAAAAAGAACCGGGCTGGTTAAAAAAAGAACCGGGCGACCCGGTAAAATTGCTTAGCCGGGGCTCTGGAAGCCTAACACGGCGTGATCTTGTCCAAAAAGCCGCTGCTGAGCTCCAGCTGGAAGTGTAAAAAGAACCGGGCTGGTTAAAAAAAAAAGAACCGGGCGACCCGGTAAAATTGCTTAGCCGGGGCTCTGGAAGCCTAACACGGCGTGATCTTGTCCAAAAAGCCGCTGCTGAGCTCCAGCTGGAAGTGTAAAAAGAACCGGGCTGGTTAAAAAAAAGAACCGGGCGGCCCGGTAAAATTGCTTAGCCGGGGCTCTGGAAGCCTAACCCGGCGTGATACTGTGCAAAAAGCCGCTGCTGAGCTCCAGCTGGAAGTGTAAAAAAAACCGGGCTGGTTAAAAAAAAGAACCGGGCGACCCTGTAAAATTGCTTAGCCGGGGCTCTGGAAGCCTAACACGGCGTGATCTTGTCCAAAAACCCGCTGCTGAGCTCCAGCTGGAAGTGTAAAAAGAACCGGGCTGGTTAAAAAAAAGAACCGGGCGGGCCGGTAAAATTGCTTAGCCGGGGCTCTGGAAGCCTAACACGGCGTGATCTTGTCCAAAAAGCCGCTCGTGAGCTCCAGCTGGAAGTGTAAAAAGAACCGGGCTGGTTCAAAAAAAGAACCGGGCGGCCCGGTAGAATTGCTTAGCCGAGGTCCTGGAAGCCTAACCCGGCGTGATCTTAGGCAAAAAGCCGCTGCTGAGCTCCAGCTGGAAGTGTAAAAAGAACCGGGCTGGTTCAAAAAAAGAACCGGGCGGCCCGGTAAAATTGCTTAGCCGGGGTCCTGGAAGCCTAACGCGGCGTGATCTTGCCCGAAAGTCGGCCTCTATACTTCCATATTAGGTACCAGGCGCTCAGAGCCAACTTGGCAAAAATTTTCTAAGTGCCCACGGCTCTGCGGGGATTGTGCGTCCGACCCGCGCCGGTTCTCCAGCCGGCCTAAAATAACGCAAAACCAGCCTCTCCCCCTGGAGCTCACAGCCAAAGGCGAAACTTTTCTAAGTGCCTACGGCTCTGCGGGCTTTTGAGTCCGCCCCGCGCCGGTTCGTCGGTCGGCCTCAAAAAGCGAAAAATCAGCCTCTCTCCCTGGAGCTCGACTCGAGTTGATCATTATACATGAAGAAATAACCAATTTCATCGTTTGGTTTATGTTTTACACGCGTTTTAAATTTTATTGCCGAAATCGCTTTTTCTCGCCGAGATAAGCACGTTTTCTGAAATGCCGCTCTCCCGTCACTCTGGTTAAAGTGTTATGAAAAAAAAGGCTGTTGGGGGCTAGGGAGTATCGAGTTGATCATTATACATAAAGAAATAACCAATTTCATCGTTTGGTTTATGTTTTACACGCGTTTTAAATTTTATTGCCGAAATCGCTTTTTCTCGCCGAGATAAGCACGTTTTCTGAAATGCCGCTCTCCCGTCACTCTGGTTAAAGTGTTATGAAAAAAAAGGCTGTTGGGGGCTACGGAGTATCGAGTTGATCATTATACATGAAGAAATAACCAATTTCATCGTTTGGTTTATGTTTTACACGCGTTTTAAATTTTATTGCCGAAATCGCTTTTTCTCGCCGAGATAAGCACGTTTTCTGAAATGCCGCTCTCCCGTCACTCTGGTTAAAGTGTTATGAAAAAAAAGGCTGTTGGGGGCTAGGGAGTATCGAGTTGATCATTATACATGAAGAAATAACCAATTTCATCGTTTGGTTTATGTTTTACACGCGTTTTAAATTTTATTGCCGAAATCGCTTTTTCTCGCCGAGATAAGCACGTTTTCTGAAATGCCGCTCTCCCGTCACTCTGGTTAAAGTGTTATGAAAAAAAAGGCTGTTGGGGGCTAGGGAGTATCGAGTTGATCATTATACATGAAGAAATAACCAATTTCATCGTTTGGTTTATGTTTTACACGCGTTTTAAATTTTATTGCCGAAATCGCTTTTTCTCGCCGAGATAAGCACGTTTTCTGAAATGCCGCTCTCCCGTCACTCTGGTTAAAGTGTTATGAAAAAAAAGGCTGTTGGGGGCTAGGGAGTATCGAGTTGATCATTATACATGAAGAAATAACCAATTTCATCGTTTGGTTTATGTTTTACACGCGTTTTAAATTTTATTGCCGAAATCGCTTTTTCTCGCCGAGATAAGCACGTTTTCTGAAATGCCGCTCTCCCGTCACTCTGGTTAAAGTGTTATGAAAAAAAAGGCTGTTGGGGGCTAGGGAGTATCGAGTTGATCATTATACATGAAGAAATAACCAATTTCATCGTTTGGTTTATGTTTTACACGCGTTTTAAATTTTATTGCCGAAATCGCTTTTTCTCGCCGAGATAAGCACGTTTTCTGAAATGCCGCTCTCCCGTCACTCTGGTTAAAGTGTTATGAAAAAAAAGGCTGTTGGGGGCTAGGGAGTATCGAGTTGATCATTATACATGAAGAAATAACCAATTTCATCGTTTGGTTTATGTTTTACACGCGTTTTAAATTTTATTGCCGAAATCGCTTTTTCTCGCCGAGATAAGCACGTTTTCTGAAATGCCGCTCTCCCGTCACTCTGGTTAAAGTGTTATGAAAAAAAAGGCTGTTTGGGGCTAGGGAGTATCGAGTTGATCATTATACATGAAGAAATAACCAATTTCATCGTTTGGTTTATGTTTTACACGCGTTTTAAATTTTATTGCCGAAATCGCTTTTTCTCGCCGAGATAAGCACGTTTTCTGAAATGCCGCTCTCCCGTCACTCTGGTTAAAGTGTTATGAAAAAAAAGGCTGTTGGGGGCTAGGGAGTATCGAGTTGATCATTATACATGAAGAAATAACCAATTTCATCGTTTGGTTTATGTTTTACACGCGTTTTAAATTTTATTGCCGAAATCGCTTTTTCTCGCCGAGATAAGCACGTTTTCTGAAATGCCGCTCTCCCGTCACTCTGGTTAAAGTGTTATGAAAAAAAAGGCTGTTGGGGGCTAGGGAGTATCGAGTTGATCATTATACATGAAGAAATAACCAATTTCATCGTTTGGTTTATGTTTTACACGCGTTTTAAATTTTATTGCCGAAATCGCTTTTTCTCGCCGAGATAAGCACGTTTTCTGAAATGCCGCTCTCCCGTCACTCTGGTTAAAGTGTTATGAAAAAAAAGGCTGTTGGGGGCTAGGGAGTATCGAGTTGATCATTATACATGAAGAAATAACCAATTTCATCGTTTGGTTTATGTTTTACACGCGTTTTAAATTTTATTGCCGAAATCGCTTTTTCTCGCCGAGATAAGCACGTTTTCTGAAATGCCGCTCTCCCGTCCCTCTGGTTAAAGTGTTATGAAAAAAAAGGCTGTTGGGGGCTAGGGAGTATCGAGTTGATCATTATACATGAAGAAATAACCAATTTCATCGTTTGGTTTATGTTTTACACGCGTTTTAAATTTTATTGCCGAAATCGCTTTTTCTCGCCGAGATAAGCACGTTTTCTGAAATGCCGCTCTCCCGTCACTCTGGTTAAAGTGTTATGAAAAAAAAGGCTGTTGGGGGCTAGGGAGTATCGAGTTGATCATTATACATGAAGAAATAACCAATTTCATCGTTTGGTTTATGTTTTACACGCGTTTTAAATTTTATTGCCGAAATCGCTTTTTCTCGCCGAGATAAGCACGTTTTCTGAAATGCCGCTCTCCCGTCACTCTGGTTAAAGTGTTATGAAAAAAAAGGCTGTTGGGGGCTAGGGAGTATCGAGTTGATCATTATACATGAAGAAATAACCAATTTCATCGTTTGGTTTATGTTTTACACGCGTTTTAAATTTTATTGCCGAAATCGCTTTTTCTCGCCGAGATAAGCACGTTTTCTGAAATGCCGCTCTCCCGTCACTCTGGTTAAAGTGTTATGAAAAAAAAAGGCTGTTGGGGGCTAGGGAGTATCGAGTTGATCATTATACATGAAGAAATAACCAATTTCATCGTTTGGTTTATGTTTTACACGCGTTTTAAATTTTATTGCCGAAATCGCTTTTTCTCGCCGAGATAAGCACGTTTTCTGAAATGCCGCTCTCCCGTCACTCTGGTTAAAGTGTTATGAAAAAAAAGGCTGTTGGGGGCTAGGGAGTATCGAGTTGATCATTATACATGAAGAAATAACCAATTTCATCGTTTGGTTTATGTTTTACACGATGCTGAGCTCCAGCTGGAAGTGTAAAAAGAACCGGGCTGGTTAAAAAAAGAACCGGGCGACCCGGTAAAATTGCTTAGCCGGGGCTCTGGAAGCCTAACACGGCGTGATCTTGTCCAAAAAGCCGCTGCTGAGCTCCAGCTGGAAGTGTAAAAAGAACCGGGCTGGTTAAAAAAAAAAGAACCGGGCGACCCGGTAAAATTGCTTAGCCGGGGCTCTGGAAGCCTAACACGGCGTGATCTTGTCCAAAAAGCCGCTGCTGAGCTCCAGCTGGAAGTGTAAAAAGAACCGGGCTGGTTAAAAAAAAGAACCGGGCGGCCCGGTAAAATTGCTTAGCCGGGGCTCTGGAAGCCTAACCCGGCGTGATACTGTGCAAAAAGCCGCTGCTGAGCTCCAGCTGGAAGTGTAAAAAAAACCGGGCTGGTTAAAAAAAAGAACCGGGCGACCCTGTAAAATTGCTTAGCCGGGGCTCTGGAAGCCTAACACGGCGTGATCTTGTCCAAAAACCCGCTGCTGAGCTCCAGCTGGAAGTGTAAAAAGAACCGGGCTGGTTAAAAAAAAGAACCGGGCGGGCCGGTAAAATTGCTTAGCCGGGGCTCTGGAAGCCTAACACGGCGTGATCTTGTCCAAAAAGCCGCTCGTGAGCTCCAGCTGGAAGTGTAAAAAGAACCGGGCTGGTTCAAAAAAAGAACCGGGCGGCCCGGTAGAATTGCTTAGCCGAGGTCCTGGAAGCCTAACCCGGCGTGATCTTAGGCAGAAAGCCGCTGCTGAGCTCCAGCTGGAAGTGTAAAAAGAACCGGGCTGGTTCAAAAAAAGAACCGGGCGGCCCGGTAAAATTGCTTAGCCGGGGTCCTGGAAGCCTAACGCGGCGTGATCTTGCCCGAAAGTCGGCCTCTATACTTCCATATTAGGTACCAGGCGCTCAGAGCCAACTTGGCAAAAATTTTCTAAGTGCCCACGGCTCTGCGGGGATTGTGCGTCCGACCCGCGCCGGTTCTCCAGCCGGCCTAAAATAACGCAAAACCAGCCTCTCCCCCTGGAGCTCACAGCCAAAGGCGAAACTTTTCTAAGTGCCTACGGCTCTGCGGGCTTTTGAGTCCGCCCCGCGCCGGTTCGTCGGTCGGCCTCAAAAAGCGAAAAATCAGCCTCTCTCCATGGAGCTCGACTCGAGTTGATCATTATACATGAAGAAATAACCAATTTCATCGTTTGGTTTATGTTTTACACGCGTTTTAAATTTTATTGCCGAAATCGCTTTTTCTCGCCGAGATAAGCACGTTTTCTGAAATGCCGCTCTCCCGTCACTCTGGTTAAAGTGTTATGAAAAAAAAGGCTGTTGGGGGCTAGGGAGTATCGAGTTGATCATTATACATAAAGAAATAACCAATTTCATCGTTTGGTTTATGTTTTACACGCGTTTTAAATTTTATTGCCGAAATCGCTTTTTCTCGCCGAGATAAGCACGTTTTCTGAAATGCCGCTCTCCCGTCACTCTGGTTAAAGTGTTATGAAAAAAAAGGCTGTTGGGGGCTACGGAGTATCGAGTTGATCATTATACATGAAGAAATAACCAATTTCATCGTTTGGTTTATGTTTTACACGCGTTTTAAATTTTATTGCCGAAATCGCTTTTTCTCGCCGAGATAAGCACGTTTTCTGAAATGCCGCTCTCCCATCACTCTGGTTAAAGTGTTATGAAAAAAAAGGCTGTTGGGGGCTAGGGAGTATCGAGTTGATCGTTATACATGAAGAAATAACCAATTTCATCGTTTGGTTTATGTTTTACACGCGTTTTAAATTTTATTGCCGAAATCGCTTTTTCTCGCCGAGATAAGCACGTTTTCTGAAATGCCGCTCTCCCGTCACTCTGGTTAAAGTGTTATGAAAAAAAAGGCTGTTGGGGGCTAGGGAGTATCGAGTTGATCGTTATACATGAAGAAATAACCAATTTCATCGTTTGGTTTATGTTTTACACGCGTTTTAAATTTTATTGCCGAAATCGCTTTTTCTCGCCGAGATAAGCACGTTTTCTGAAATGCCGCTCTCCCGTCACTCTGGTTAAAGTGTTATGAAAAAAAAGGCTGTTGGGGGCTAGGGAGTATCGAGTTGATCATTATACATGAAGAAATAACCAATTTCATCGTTTGGTTTATGTTTTACACGCGTTTTAAATTTTATTGCCGAAATCGCTTTTTCTCGCCGAGATAAGCACGTTTTCTGAAATGCCGCTCTCCCGTCACTCTGGTTAAAGTGTTATGAAAAAAAAGGCTGTTGGGGGCTAGGGAGTATCGAGTTGATCATTATACATGAAGAAATAACCAATTTCATCGTTTGGTTTATGTTTTACACGCGTTTTAAATTTTATTGCCGAAATCGCTTTTTCTCGCCGAGATAAGCACGTTTTCTGAAATGCCGCTCTCCCGTCACTCTGGTTAAAGTGTTATGAAAAAAAAGGCTGTTGGGGGCTAGGGAGTATCGAGTTGATCATTATACATGAAGAAATAACCAATTTCATCGTTTGGTTTATGTTTTACACGCGTTTTAAATTTTATTGCCGAAATCGCTTTTTCTCGCCGAGATAAGCACGTTTTCTGAAATGCCGCTCTCCCGTCACTCTGGTTAAAGTGTTATGAAAAAAAAGGCTGTTGGGGGCTAGGGAGTATCGAGTTGATCATTATACATGAAGAAATAACCAATTTCATCGTTTGGTTTATGTTTTACACGCGTTTTAAATTTTATTGCCGAAATCGCTTTTTCTCGCCGAGATAAGCACGTTTTCTGAAATGCCGCTCTCCCGTCACTCTGGTTAAAGTGTTATGAAAAAAAAGGCTGTTGGGGGCTAGGGAGTATCGAGTTGATCATTATACATGAAGAAATAACCAATTTCATCGTTTGGTTTATGTTTTACACGCGTTTTAAATTTTATTGCCGAAATCGCTTTTTCTCGCCGAGATAAGCACGTTTTCTGAAATGCCGCTCTCCCGTCACTCTGGTTAAAGTGTTATGAAAAAAAAAGGCTGTTGGGGGCTAGGGAGTATCGAGTTGATCATTATACATGAAGAAATAACCAATTTCATCGTTTGGTTTATGTTTTACACGCGTTTTAAATTTTATTGCCGAAATCGCTTTTTCTCGCCGAGATAAGCACGTTTTCTGAAATGCCGCTCTCCCGTCACTCTGGTTAAAGTGTTATGAAAAAAAAGGCTGTTGGGGGCTAGGGAGTATCGAGTTGATCATTATACATGAAGAAATAACCAATTTCATCGTTTGGTTTATGTTTTACACGATGCTGAGCTCCAGCTGGAAGTGTAAAAAGAACCGGGCTGGTTAAAAAAAGAACCGGGCGACCCGGTAAAATTGCTTAGCCGGGGCTCTGGAAGCCTAACACGGCGTGATCTTGTCCAAAAAGCCGCTGCTGAGCTCCAGCTGGAAGTGTAAAAAGAACCGGGCTGGTTAAAAAAAAAAGAACCGGGCGACCCGGTAAAATTGCTTAGCCGGGGCTCTGGAAGCCTAACACGGCGTGATCTTGTCCAAAAAGCCGCTGCTGAGCTCCAGCTGGAAGTGTAAAAAGAACCGGGCTGGTTAAAAAAAAGAACCGGGCGGCCCGGTAAAATTGCTTAGCCGGGGCTCTGGAAGCCTAACCCGGCGTGATACTGTGCAAAAAGCCGCTGCTGAGCTCCAGCTGGAAGTGTAAAAAAAACCGGGCTGGTTAAAAAAAAGAACCGGGCGACCCTGTAAAATTGCTTAGCCGGGGCTCTGGAAGCCTAACACGGCGTGATCTTGTCCAAAAACCCGCTGCTGAGCTCCAGCTGGAAGTGTAAAAAGAACCGGGCTGGTTAAAAAAAAGAACCGGGCGGGCCGGTAAAATTGCTTAGCCGGGGCTCTGGAAGCCTAACACGGCGTGATCTTGTCCAAAAAGCCGCTCGTGAGCTCCAGCTGGAAGTGTAAAAAGAACCGGGCTGGTTCAAAAAAAGAACCGGGCGGCCCGGTAGAATTGCTTAGCCGAGGTCCTGGAAGCCTAACCCGGCGTGATCTTAGGCAGAAAGCCGCTGCTGAGCTCCAGCTGGAAGTGTAAAAAGAACCGGGCTGGTTCAAAAAAAGAACCGGGCGGCCCGGTAAAATTGCTTAGCCGGGGTCCTGGAAGCCTAACGCGGCGTGATCTTGCCCGAAAGTCGGCCTCTATACTTCCATATTAGGTACCAGGCGCTCAGAGCCAACTTGGCAAAAATTTTCTAAGTGCCCACGGCTCTGCGGGGATTGTGCGTCCGACCCGCGCCGGTTCTCCAGCCGGCCTAAAATAACGCAAAACCAGCCTCTCCCCCTGGAGCTCACAGCCAAAGGCGAAACTTTTCTAAGTGCCTACGGCTCTGCGGGCTTTTGAGTCCGCCCCGCGCCGGTTCGTCGGTCGGCCTCAAAAAGCGAAAAATCAGCCTCTCTCCATGGAGCTCGACTCGAGTTGATCATTATACATGAAGAAATAACCAATTTCATCGTTTGGTTTATGTTTTACACGCGTTTTAAATTTTATTGCCGAAATCGCTTTTTCTCGCCGAGATAAGCACGTTTTCTGAAATGCCGCTCTCCCGTCACTCTGGTTAAAGTGTTATGAAAAAAAAGGCTGTTGAGGGCTAGGGAGTATCGAGTTGATCATTATACATAAAGAAATAACCAATTTCATCGTTTGGTTTATGTTTTACACGCGTTTTAAATTTTATTGCCGAAATCGCTTTTTCTCGCCGAGATAAGCACGTTTTCTGAAATGCCGCTCTCCCGTCACTCTGGTTAAAGTGTTATGAAAAAAAAGGCTGTTGGGGGCTACGGAGTATCGAGTTGATCATTATACATGAAGAAATAACCAATTTCATCGTTTGGTTTATGTTTTACACGCGTTTTAAATTTTATTGCCGAAATCGCTTTTTCTCGCCGAGATAAGCACGTTTTCTGAAATGCCGCTCTCCCATCACTCTGGTTAAAGTGTTATGAAAAAAAAGGCTGTTGGGGGCTAGGGAGTATCGAGTTGATCGTTATACATGAAGAAATAACCAATTTCATCGTTTGGTTTATGTTTTACACGCGTTTTAAATTTTATTGCCGAAATCGCTTTTTCTCGCCGAGATAAGCACGTTTTCTGAAATGCCGCTCTCCCGTCACTCTGGTTAAAGTGTTATGAAAAAAAAGGCTGTTGGGGGCTAGGGAGTATCGAGTTGATCGTTATACATGAAGAAATAACCAATTTCATCGTTTGGTTTATGTTTTACACGCGTTTTAAATTTTATTGCCGAAATCGCTTTTTCTCGCCGAGATAAGCACGTTTTCTGAAATGCCGCTCTCCCGTCACTCTGGTTAAAGTGTTATGAAAAAAAAGGCTGTTGGGGGCTAGGGAGTATCGAGTTGATCATTATACATGAAGAAATAACCAATTTCATCGTTTGGTTTATGTTTTACACGCGTTTTAAATTTTATTGCCGAAATCGCTTTTTCTCGCCGAGATAAGCACGTTTTCTGAAATGCCGCTCTCCCGTCACTCTGGTTAAAGTGTTATGAAAAAAAAGGCTGTTGGGGGCTAGGGAGTATCGAGTTGATCATTATACATGAAGAAATAACCAATTTCATCGTTTGGTTTATGTTTTACACGCGTTTTAAATTTTATTGCCGAAATCGCTTTTTCTCGCCGAGATAAGCACGTTTTCTGAAATGCCGCTCTCCCGTCACTCTGGTTAAAGTGTTATGAAAAAAAAGGCTGTTGGGGGCTAGGGAGTATCGAGTTGATCATTATACATGAAGAAATAACCAATTTCATCGTTTGGTTTATGTTTTACACGCGTTTTAAATTTTATTGCCGAAATCGCTTTTTCTCGCCGAGATAAGCACGTTTTCTGAAATGCCGCTCTCCCGTCACTCTGGTTAAAGTGTTATGAAAAAAAAGGCTGTTGGGGGCTAGGGAGTATCGAGTTGATCATTATACATGAAGAAATAACCAATTTCATCGTTTGGTTTATGTTTTACACGCGTTTTAAATTTTATTGCCGAAATCGCTTTTTCTCGCCGAGATAAGCACGTTTTCTGAAATGCCGCTCTCCCGTCACTCTGGTTAAAGTGTTATGAAAAAAAAGGCTGTTGGGGGCTAGGGAGTATCGAGTTGATCATTATACATGAAGAAATAACCAATTTCATCGTTTGGTTTATGTTTTACACGCGTTTTAAATTTTATTGCCGAAATCGCTTTTTCTCGCCGAGATAAGCACGTTTTCTGAAATGCCGCTCTCCCGTCACTCTGGTTAAAGTGTTATGAAAAAAAAGGCTGTTGGGGGCTAGGGAGTATCGAGTTGATCATTATACATGAAGAAATAACCAATTTCATCGTTTGGTTTATGTTTTACACGCGTTTTAAATTTTATTGCCGAAATCGCTTTTTCTCGCCGAGATAAGCACGTTTTCTGAAATGCCGCTCTCCCGTCACTCTGGTTAAAGTGTTATGAAAAAAAAGGCTGTTGGGGGCTAGGGAGTATCGAGTTGATCATTATACATGAAGAAATAACCAATTTCATCGTTTGGTTTATGTTTTACACGCGTTTTAAATTTTATTGCCGAAATCGCTTTTTCTCGCCGAGATAAGCACGTTTTCTGAAATGCCGCTCTCCCGTCACTCTGGTTAAAGTGTTATGAAAAAAAAGGCTGTTGGGGGCTCGGGAGTATCGAGTTGATCATTATACATGAAGAAATAACCAATTTCATCGTTTGGTTTATGTTTTACACGCGTTTTAAATTTTATTGCCGAAATCGCTTTTTCTCGCCGAGATAAGCACGTTTTCTGAAATGCCGCTCTCCCGTCACTCTGGTTAAAGTGTTATGAAAAAAAAGGCTGTTGGGGGCTCGGGAGTATCGAGTTGATCATTATACATGAAGAAATAACCAATTTCATCGTTTGGTTTATGTTTTACACGCGTTTTAAATTTTATTGCCGAAATCGCTTTTTCTCGCCGAGATAAGCACGTTTTCTGAAATGCCGCTCTCCCGTCACTCTGGTTAAAGTGTTATGAAAAAAAAGGCTGTTGGGGGCTAGGGAGTATCGAGTTGATCATTATACATGAAGAAATAACCAATTTCATCGTTTGGTTTATGTTTTACACGCGTTTTAAATTTTATTGCCGAAATCGCTTTTTCTCGCCGAGATAAGCACGTTTTCTGAAATGCCGCTCTCCCGTCACTCTGGTTAAAGTGTTATGAAAAAAAAGGCTGTTGGGGGCTAGGGAGTATCGAGTTGATCATTATACATGAAGAAATAACCAATTTCATCGTTTGGTTTATGTTTTACACGCGTTTTAAATTTTATTGCCGAAATCGCTTTTTCTCGCCGAGATAAGCACGTTTTCTGAAATGCCGCTCTCCCGTCACTCTGGTTAAAGTGTTATGAAAAAAAAGGCTGTTGGGGGCTAGGGAGTATCGAGTTGATCATTATACATGAAGAAATAACCAATTTCATCGTTTGGTTTATGTTTTACACGCGTTTTAAATTTTATTGCCGAAATCGCTTTTTCTCGCCGAGATAAGCACGTTTTCTGAAATGCCGCTCTCCCGTCACTCTGGTTAAAGTGTTATGAAAAAAAAGGCTGTTGGGGGCTAGGGAGTATCGAGTTGATCATTATACATGAAGAAATAACCAATTTCATCGTTTGGTTTATGTTTTACACGCGTTTTAAATTTTATTGCCGAAATCGCTTTTTCTCGCCGAGATAAGCACGTTTTCTGAAATGCCGCTCTCCCGTCACTCTGGTTAAAGTGTTATGAAAAAAAAGGCTGTTGGGGGCTAGGGAGTATCGAGTTGATCATTATACATGAAGAAATAACCAATTTCATCGTTTGGTTTATGTTTTACACGCGTTTTAAATTTTATTGCCGAAATCGCTTTTTCTCGCCGAGATAAGCACGTTTTCTGAAATGCCGCTCTCCCGTCCCTCTGGTTAAAGTGTTATGAAAAAAAAGGCTTTTGGGGGCTAGGGAGTATCGAGTTGATCATTATACATGAAGAAATAACCAATTTCATCGTTTGGTTTATGTTTTACACGCGTTTTAAATTTTATTGCCGAAATCGCTTTTTCTCGCCGAGATAAGCACGTTTTCTGAAATGCCGCTCTCCCGTCACTCTGGTTAAAGTGTTATGAAAAAAAAGGCTGTTGGGGGCTAGGGAGTATCGAGTTGATCATTATACATGAAGAAATAACCAATTTCATCGTTTGGTTTATGTTTTACACGCGTTTTAAATTTTATTGCCGAAATCGCTTTTTCTCGCCGAGATAAGCACGTTTTCTGAAATGCCGCTCTCCCGTCCCTCTGGTTAAAGTGTTATGAAAAAAAAGGCTTTTGGGGGCTAGGGAGTATCGAGTTGATCATTATACATGAAGAAATAACCAATTTCATCGTTTGGTTTATGTTTTACACGCGTTTTAAATTTTATTGCCGAAATCGCTTTTTCTCGCCGAGATAAGCACGTTTTCTGAAATGCCGCTCTCCCGTCACTCTGGTTAAAGTGTTATGAAAAAAAAGGCTGTTGGGGGCTAGGGAGTATCGAGTTGATCATTATACATGAAGAAATAACCAATTTCATCGTTTGATTTATGTTTTACAAGCGTTTTAAATTTTATTGCCGAAATCGCTTTTTCTCGCCGAGATAAGCACGTTTTCTGAAATGCCGCTCTCCCGTCCCTCTGGTTAAAGTGTTATGAAAAAAAAGGCTGTTGGGGGCTAGGGAGTATCGAGTTGATCATTATACATGAAGAAATAACCAATTTCATCGTTTGGTTTATGTTTTACACGCGTTTTAAATTTTATTGCCGAAATCGCTTTTTCTCGCCGAGATAAGCACGTTTTCTGAAATGCCGCTCTCCCGTCACTCTGGTTAAAGTGTTATGAAAAAAAAGGCTGTTGGGGGCTAGGGAGTATCGAGTTGATCATTATACATGAAGAAATAACCAATTTCATCGTTTGGTTTATGTTTTACACGCGTTTTAAATTTTATTGCCGAAATCGCTTTTTCTCGCCGAGATAAGCACGTTTTCTGAAATGCCGCTCTCCCGTCACTCTGGTTAAAGTGTTATGAAAAAAAAGGCTGTTGGGGGCTAGGGAGTATCGAGTTGATCATTATACATAAAGAAATAACCAATTTCATCGTTTGGTTTATGTTTTACACGCGTTTTAAATTTTATTGCCGAAATCGCTTTTTCTCGCCGAGATAAGCACGTTTTCTGAAATGCCGCTCTCCCGTCACTCTGGTTAAAGTGTTATGAAAAAAAAGGCTGTTGGGGGCTAGGGAGTATCGAGTTGATCATTATACATGAAGAAATAACCAATTTCATCGTTTGGTTTATGTTTTACACGCGTTTTAAATTTTATTGCCGAAATCGCTTTTTCTCGCCGAGATAAGCACGTTTTCTGAAATGCCGCTCTCCCGTCACTCTGGTTAAAGTGTTATGAAAAAAAAGGCTGTTGGGGGCTAGGGAGTATCGAGTTGATCATTATACATGAAGAAATAACCAATTTCATCGTTTGGTTTATGTTTTACACGCGTTTTAAATTTTATTGCCGAAATCGCTTTTTCTCGCCGAGATAAGCACGTTTTCTGAAATGCCGCTCTCCCGTCACTCTGGTTAAAGTGTTATGAAAAAAAAGGCTGTTGGGGGCTAGGGAGTATCGAGTTGATCATTATACATGAAGAAATAACCAATTTCATCGTTTGGTTTATGTTTTACACGCGTTTTAAATTTTATTGCCGAAATCGCTTTTTCTCGCCGAGATAAGCACGTTTTCTGAAATGCCGCTCTCCCGTCACTCTGGTTAAAGTGTTATGAAAAAAAAGGCTGTTGGGGGCTAGGGAGTATCGAGTTGATCATTATACATGAAGAAATAACCAATTTCATCGTTTGGTTTATGTTTTACACGCGTTTTAAATTTTATTGCCGAAATCGCTTTTTCTCGCCGAGATAAGCACGTTTTCTGAAATGCCGCTCTCCCGTCACTCTGGTTAAAGTGTTATGAAAAAAAAGGCTGTTGGGGGCTAGGGAGTATCGAGTTGATCATTATACATGAAGAAATAACCAATTTCATCGTTTGGTTTATGTTTTACACGATGCTGAGCTCCAGCTGGAAGTGTAAAAAGAACCGGGCTGGTTAAAAAAAGAACCGGGCGACCCGGTAAAATTGCTTAGCCGGGGCTCTGGAAGCCTAACACGGCGTGATCTTGTCCAAAAAGCCGCTGCTGAGCTCCAGCTGGAAGTGTAAAAAGAACCGGGCTGGTTAAAAAAAAAGAACCGGGCGACCCGGTAAAATTGCTTAGCCGGGGCTCTGGAAGCCTAACACGGCGTGATCTTGTCCAAAAAGCCGCTGCTGAGCTCCAGCTGGAAGTGTAAAAAGAACCGGGCTGGTTAAAAAAAAGAACCGGGCGGCCCGGTAAAATTGCTTAGCCGGGGCTCTGGAAGCCTAACCCGGCGTGATACTGTGCAAAAAGCCGCTGCTGAGCTCCAGCTGGAAGTGTAAAAAAAAAACGGGCTGGTTAAAAAAAAGAACCGGGCGACCCTGTAAAATTGCTTAGCCGGGGCTCTGGAAGCCTAACACGGCGTGATCTTGTCCAAAAACCCGCTGCTGAGCTCCAGCTGGAAGTGTAAAAAGAACCGGGCTGGTTAAAAAAAAGAACCGGGCGGGCCGGTAAAATTGCTTAGCCGGGGCTCTGGAAGCCTAACACGGCGTGATCTTGTCCAAAAAGCCGCTCGTGAGCTCCAGCTGGAAGTGTAAAAAGAACCGGGCTGGTTCAAAAATAGAACCGGGCGGCCCGGTAGAATTGCTTAGCCGAGGTCCTGGAAGCCTAACCCGGCGTGATCTTAGGCAAAAAGCCGCTGCTGAGCTCCAGCTGGAAGTGTAAAAAGAACCGGGCTGGTTCAAAAAAAGAACCGGGCGGCCCGGTAAAATTGCTTAGCCGGGGTCCTGGAAGCCTAACGCGGCGTGATCTTGCCCGAAAGTCGGCCTCTATACTTCCATATTAGGTACCAGGCGCTCAGAGCCAACTTGGCAAAAATTTTCTAAGTGCCCACGGCTCTGCAGGGATTGTGCGTCCGACCCGCGCCGGTTCTCCAGCCGGCCTAAAATAACGCAAAACCAGCCTCTCCCCCTGGAGCTCACAGCCAAAGGCGAAACTTTTCTAAGTGCCTACGGCTCTGCGGGCTTTTGAGTCCGCCCCGCGCCGGTTCGTCGGTCGGCCTCAAAAAGCGAAAAATCAGCCTCTCTCCCTGGAGCTCGACTCGAGTTGATCATTATACATGAAGAAATAACCAATTTCATCGTTTGGTTTATGTTTTACACGCGTTTTAAATTTTATTGCCGAAATCGCTTTTTCTCGCCGAGATAAGCACGTTTTCTGAAATGCCGCTCTCCCGTCACTCTGGTTAAAGTGTTATGAAAAAAAAGGCTGTTGGGGGCTAGGGAGTATCGAGTTGATCATTATACATAAAGAAATAACCAATTTCATCGTTTGGTTTATGTTTTACACGCGTTTTAAATTTTATTGCCGAAATCGCTTTTTCTCGCCGAGATAAGCACGTTTTCTGAAATGCCGCTCTCCCGTCACTCTGGTTAAAGTGTTATGAAAAAAAAGGCTGTTGGGGGCTAGGGAGTATCGAGTTGATCATTATACATGAAGAAATAACCAATTTCATCGTTTGGTTTATGTTTTACACGCGTTTTAAATTTTATTGCCGAAATCGCTTTTTCTCGCCGAGATAAGCACGTTTTCTGAAATGCCGCTCTCCCGTCACTCTGGTTAAAGTGTTATGAAAAAAAAGGCTGTTGGGGGCTAGGGAGTATCGAGTTGATCATTATACATGAAGAAATAACCAATTTCATCGTTTGGTTTATGTTTTACACGCGTTTTAAATTTTATTGCCGAAATCGCTTTTTCTCGCCGAGATAAGCACGTTTTCTGAAATGCCGCTCTCCCGTCACTCTGGTTAAAGTGTTATGAAAAAAAAGGCTGTTGGGGGCTAGGGAGTATCGAGTTGATCATTATACATGAAGAAATAACCAATTTCATCGTTTGGTTTATGTTTTACACGCGTTTTAAATTTTATTGCCGAAATCGCTTTTTCTCGCCGAGATAAGCACGTTTTCTGAAATGCCGCTCTCCCGTCACTCTGGTTAAAGTGTTATGAAAAAAAAGGCTGTTGGGGGCTAGGGAGTATCGAGTTGATCATTATACATGAAGAAATAACCAATTTCATCGTTTGGTTTATGTTTTACACGCGTTTTAAATTTTATTGCCGAAATCGCTTTTTCTCGCCGAGATAAGCACGTTTTCTGAAATGCCGCTCTCCCGTCACTCTGGTTAAAGTGTTATGAAAAAAAAGGCTGTTGGGGGCTAGGGAGTATCGAGTTGATCATTATACATGAAGAAATAACCAATTTCATCGTTTGGTTTATGTTTTACACGCGTTTTAAATTTTATTGCCGAAATCGCTTTTTCTCGCCGAGATAAGCACGTTTTCTGAAATGCCGCTCTCCCGTCACTCTGGTTAAAGTGTTATGAAAAAAAAGGCTGTTGGGGGCTAGGGAGTATCGAGTTGATCATTATACATGAAGAAATAACCAATTTCATCGTTTGGTTTATGTTTTACACGCGTTTTAAATTTTATTGCCGAAATCGCTTTTTCTCGCCGAGATAAGCACGTTTTCTGAAATGCCGCTCTCCCGTCACTCTGGTTAAAGTGTTATGAAAAAAAAGGCTGTTTGGGGCTAGGGAGTATCGAGTTGATCATTATACATGAAGAAATAACCAATTTCATCGTTTGGTTTATGTTTTACACGCGTTTTAAATTTTATTGCCGAAATCGCTTTTTCTCGCCGAGATAAGCACGTTTTCTGAAATGCCGCTCTCCCGTCACTCTGGTTAAAGTGTTATGAAAAAAAAGGCTGTTGGGGGCTAGGGAGTATCGAGTTGATCATTATACATGAAGAAATAACCAATTTCATCGTTTGGTTTATGTTTTACACGCGTTTTAAATTTTATTGCCGAAATCGCTTTTTCTCGCCGAGATAAGCACGTTTTCTGAAATGCCGCTCTCCCGTCACTCTGGTTAAAGTGTTATGAAAAAAAAGGCTGTTGGGGGCTAGGGAGTATCGAGTTGATCATTATACATGAAGAAATAACCAATTTCATCGTTTGGTTTATGTTTTACACGCGTTTTAAATTTTATTGCCGAAATCGCTTTTTCTCGCCGAGATAAGCACGTTTTCTGAAATGCCGCTCTCCCGTCACTCTGGTTAAAGTGTTATGAAAAAAAAGGCTGTTGGGGGCTAGGGAGTATCGAGTTGATCATTATACATGAAGAAATAACCAATTTCATCGTTTGGTTTATGTTTTACACGCGTTTTAAATTTTATTGCCGAAATCGCTTTTTCTCGCCGAGATAAGCACGTTTTCTGAAATGCCGCTCTCCCGTCCCTCTGGTTAAAGTGTTATGAAAAAAAAGGCTGTTGGGGGCTAGGGAGTATCGAGTTGATCATTATACATGAAGAAATAACCAATTTCATCGTTTGGTTTATGTTTTACACGCGTTTTAAATTTTATTGCCGAAATCGCTTTTTCTCGCCGAGATAAGCACGTTTTCTGAAATGCCGCTCTCCCGTCACTCTGGTTAAAGTGTTATGAAAAAAAAGGCTGTTGGGGGCTAGGGAGTATCGAGTTGATCATTATACATGAAGAAATAACCAATTTCATCGTTTGGTTTATGTTTTACACGATGCTGAGCTCCAGCTGGAAGTGTAAAAAGAACCGGGCTGGTTAAAAAAAGAACCGGGCGACCCGGTAAAATTGCTTAGCCGGGGCTCTGGAAGCCTAACACGGCGTGATCTTGTCCAAAAAGCCGCTGCTGAGCTCCAGCTGGAAGTGTAAAAAGAACCGGGCTGGTTAAAAAAAAAAGAACCGGGCGACCCGGTAAAATTGCTTAGCCGGGGCTCTGGAAGCCTAACACGGCGTGATCTTGTCCAAAAAGCCGCTGCTGAGCTCCAGCTGGAAGTGTAAAAAGAACCGGGCTGGTTAAAAAAAAGAACCGGGCGGCCCGGTAAAATTGCTTAGCCGGGGCTCTGGAAGCCTAACCCGGCGTGATACTGTGCAAAAAGCCGCTGCTGAGCTCCAGCTGGAAGTGTAAAAAAAACCGGGCTGGTTAAAAAAAAGAACCGGGCGACCCTGTAAAATTGCTTAGCCGGGGCTCTGGAAGCCTAACACGGCGTGATCTTGTCCAAAAACCCGCTGCTGAGCTCCAGCTGGAAGTGTAAAAAGAACCGGGCTGGTTAAAAAAAAGAACCGGGCGGGCCGGTAAAATTGCTTAGCCGGGGCTCTGGAAGCCTAACACGGCGTGATCTTGTCCAAAAAGCCGCTCGTGAGCTCCAGCTGGAAGTGTAAAAAGAACCGGGCTGGTTCAAAAAAAGAACCGGGCGGCCCGGTAGAATTGCTTAGCCGAGGTCCTGGAAGCCTAACCCGGCGTGATCTTAGGCAGAAAGCCGCTGCTGAGCTCCAGCTGGAAGTGTAAAAAGAACCGGGCTGGTTCAAAAAAAGAACCGGGCGGCCCGGTAAAATTGCTTAGCCGGGGTCCTGGAAGCCTAACGCGGCGTGATCTTGCCCGAAAGTCGGCCTCTATACTTCCATATTAGGTACCAGGCGCTCAGAGCCAACTTGGCAAAAATTTTCTAAGTGCCCACGGCTCTGCGGGGATTGTGCGTCCGACCCGCGCCGGTTCTCCAGCCGGCCTAAAATAACGCAAAACCAGCCTCTCCCCCTGGAGCTCACAGCCAAAGGCGAAACTTTTCTAAGTGCCTACGGCTCTGCGGGCTTTTGAGTCCGCCCCGCGCCGGTTCGTCGGTCGGCCTCAAAAAGCGAAAAATCAGCCTCTCTCCATGGAGCTCGACTCGAGTTGATCATTATACATGAAGAAATAACCAATTTCATCGTTTGGTTTATGTTTTACACGCGTTTTAAATTTTATTGCCGAAATCGCTTTTTCTCGCCGAGATAAGCACGTTTTCTGAAATGCCGCTCTCCCGTCACTCTGGTTAAAGTGTTATGAAAAAAAAGGCTGTTGGGGGCTAGGGAGTATCGAGTTGATCATTATACATAAAGAAATAACCAATTTCATCGTTTGGTTTATGTTTTACACGCGTTTTAAATTTTATTGCCGAAATCGCTTTTTCTCGCCGAGATAAGCACGTTTTCTGAAATGCCGCTCTCCCGTCACTCTGGTTAAAGTGTTATGAAAAAAAAGGCTGTTGGGGGCTACGGAGTATCGAGTTGATCATTATACATGAAGAAATAACCAATTTCATCGTTTGGTTTATGTTTTACACGCGTTTTAAATTTTATTGCCGAAATCGCTTTTTCTCGCCGAGATAAGCACGTTTTCTGAAATGCCGCTCTCCCATCACTCTGGTTAAAGTGTTATGAAAAAAAAGGCTGTTGGGGGCTAGGGAGTATCGAGTTGATCGTTATACATGAAGAAATAACCAATTTCATCGTTTGGTTTATGTTTTACACGCGTTTTAAATTTTATTGCCGAAATCGCTTTTTCTCGCCGAGATAAGCACGTTTTCTGAAATGCCGCTCTCCCGTCACTCTGGTTAAAGTGTTATGAAAAAAAAGGCTGTTGGGGGCTAGGGAGTATCGAGTTGATCGTTATACATGAAGAAATAACCAATTTCATCGTTTGGTTTATGTTTTACACGCGTTTTAAATTTTATTGCCGAAATCGCTTTTTCTCGCCGAGATAAGCACGTTTTCTGAAATGCCGCTCTCCCGTCACTCTGGTTAAAGTGTTATGAAAAAAAAGGCTGTTGGGGGCTAGGGAGTATCGAGTTGATCATTATACATGAAGAAATAACCAATTTCATCGTTTGGTTTATGTTTTACACGCGTTTTAAATTTTATTGCCGAAATCGCTTTTTCTCGCCGAGATAAGCACGTTTTCTGAAATGCCGCTCTCCCGTCACTCTGGTTAAAGTGTTATGAAAAAAAAGGCTGTTGGGGGCTAGGGAGTATCGAGTTGATCATTATACATGAAGAAATAACCAATTTCATCGTTTGGTTTATGTTTTACACGCGTTTTAAATTTTATTGCCGAAATCGCTTTTTCTCGCCGAGATAAGCACGTTTTCTGAAATGCCGCTCTCCCGTCACTCTGGTTAAAGTGTTATGAAAAAAAAGGCTGTTGGGGGCTAGGGAGTATCGAGTTGATCATTATACAGGAAGAAATAACCAATTTCATCGTTTGGTTTATGTTTTACACGCGTTTTAAATTTTATTGCCGAAATCGCTTTTTCTCGCCGAGATAAGCACGTTTTCTGAAATGCCGCTCTCCCGTCACTCTGGTTAAAGTGTTATGAAAAAAAAGGCTGTTGGGGGCTAGGGAGTATCGAGTTGATCATTATACATGAAGAAATAACCAATTTCATCGTTTGGTTTATGTTTTACACGCGTTTTAAATTTTATTGCCGAAATCGCTTTTTCTCGCCGAGATAAGCACGTTTTCTGAAATGCCGCTCTCCCGTCACTCTGGTTAAAGTGTTATGAAAAAAAAGGCTGTTGGGGGCTAGGGAGTATCGAGTTGATCATTATACATGAAGAAATAACCAATTTCATCGTTTGGTTTATGTTTTACACGCGTTTTAAATTTTATTGCCGAAATCGCTTTTTCTCGCCGAGATAAGCACGTTTTCTGAAATGCCGCTCTCCCGTCACTCTGGTTAAAGTGTTATGAAAAAAAAAGGCTGTTGGGGGCTAGGGAGTATCGAGTTGATCATTATACATGAAGAAATAACCAATTTCATCGTTTGGTTTATGTTTTACACGCGTTTTAAATTTTATTGCCGAAATCGCTTTTTCTCGCCGAGATAAGCACGTTTTCTGAAATGCCGCTCTCCCGTCACTCTGGTTAAAGTGTTATGAAAAAAAAGGCTGTTGGGGGCTAGGGAGTATCGAGTTGATCATTATACATGAAGAAATAACCAATTTCATCGTTTGGTTTATGTTTTACACGATGCTGAGCTCCAGCTGGAAGTGTAAAAAGAACCGGGCTGGTTAAAAAAAGAACCGGGCGACCCGGTAAAATTGCTTAGCCGGGGCTCTGGAAGCCTAACACGGCGTGATCTTGTCCAAAAAGCCGCTGCTGAGCTCCAGCTGGAAGTGTAAAAAGAACCGGGCTGGTTAAAAAAAAAAGAACCGGGCGACCCGGTAAAATTGCTTAGCCGGGGCTCTGGAAGCCTAACACGGCGTGATCTTGTCCAAAAAGCCGCTGCTGAGCTCCAGCTGGAAGTGTAAAAAGAACCGGGCTGGTTAAAAAAAAGAACCGGGCGGCCCGGTAAAATTGCTTAGCCGGGGCTCTGGAAGCCTAACCCGGCGTGATACTGTGCAAAAAGCCGCTGCTGAGCTCCAGCTGGAAGTGTAAAAAAAACCGGGCTGGTTAAAAAAAAGAACCGGGCGACCCTGTAAAATTGCTTAGCCGGGGCTCTGGAAGCCTAACACGGCGTGATCTTGTCCAAAAACCCGCTGCTGAGCTCCAGCTGGAAGTGTAAAAAGAACCGGGCTGGTTAAAAAAAAGAACCGGGCGGGCCGGTAAAATTGCTTAGCCGGGGCTCTGGAAGCCTAACACGGCGTGATCTTGTCCAAAAAGCCGCTCGTGAGCTCCAGCTGGAAGTGTAAAAAGAACCGGGCTGGTTCAAAAAAAGAACCGGGCGGCCCGGTAGAATTGCTTAGCCGAGGTCCTGGAAGCCTAACCCGGCGTGATCTTAGGCAGAAAGCCGCTGCTGAGCTCCAGCTGGAAGTGTAAAAAGAACCGGGCTGGTTCAAAAAAAGAACCGGGCGGCCCGGTAAAATTGCTTAGCCGGGGTCCTGGAAGCCTAACGCGGCGTGATCTTGCCCGAAAGTCGGCCTCTATACTTCCATATTAGGTACCAGGCGCTCAGAGCCAACTTGGCAAAAATTTTCTAAGTGCCCACGGCTCTGCGGGGATTGTGCGTCCGACCCGCGCCGGTTCTCCAGCCGGCCTAAAATAACGCAAAACCAGCCTCTCCCCCTGGAGCTCACAGCCAAAGGCGAAACTTTTCTAAGTGCCTACGGCTCTGCGGGCTTTTGAGTCCGCCCCGCGCCGGTTCGTCGGTCGGCCTCAAAAAGCGAAAAATCAGCCTCTCTCCATGGAGCTCGACTCGAGTTGATCATTATACATGAAGAAATAACCAATTTCATCGTTTGGTTTATGTTTTACACGCGTTTTAAATTTTATTGCCGAAATCGCTTTTTCTCGCCGAGATAAGCACGTTTTCTGAAATGCCGCTCTCCCGTCACTCTGGTTAAAGTGTTATGAAAAAAAAGGCTGTTGGGGGCTAGGGAGTATCGAGTTGATCATTATACATAAAGAAATAACCAATTTCATCGTTTGGTTTATGTTTTACACGCGTTTTAAATTTTATTGCCGAAATCGCTTTTTCTCGCCGAGATAAGCACGTTTTCTGAAATGCCGCTCTCCCGTCACTCTGGTTAAAGTGTTATGAAAAAAAAGGCTGTTGGGGGCTACGGAGTATCGAGTTGATCATTATACATGAAGAAATAACCAATTTCATCGTTTGGTTTATGTTTTACACGCGTTTTAAATTTTATTGCCGAAATCGCTTTTTCTCGCCGAGATAAGCACGTTTTCTGAAATGCCGCTCTCCCATCACTCTGGTTAAAGTGTTATGAAAAAAAAGGCTGTTGGGGGCTAGGGAGTATCGAGTTGATCGTTATACATGAAGAAATAACCAATTTCATCGTTTGGTTTATGTTTTACACGCGTTTTAAATTTTATTGCCGAAATCGCTTTTTCTCGCCGAGATAAGCACGTTTTCTGAAATGCCGCTCTCCCGTCACTCTGGTTAAAGTGTTATGAAAAAAAAGGCTGTTGGGGGCTAGGGAGTATCGAGTTGATCGTTATACATGAAGAAATAACCAATTTCATCGTTTGGTTTATGTTTTACACGCGTTTTAAATTTTATTGCCGAAATCGCTTTTTCTCGCCGAGATAAGCACGTTTTCTGAAATGCCGCTCTCCCGTCACTCTGGTTAAAGTGTTATGAAAAAAAAGGCTGTTGGGGGCTAGGGAGTATCGAGTTGATCATTATACATGAAGAAATAACCAATTTCATCGTTTGGTTTATGTTTTACACGCGTTTTAAATTTTATTGCCGAAATCGCTTTTTCTCGCCGAGATAAGCACGTTTTCTGAAATGCCGCTCTCCCGTCACTCTGGTTAAAGTGTTATGAAAAAAAAGGCTGTTGGGGGCTAGGGAGTATCGAGTTGATCATTATACATGAAGAAATAACCAATTTCATCGTTTGGTTTATGTTTTACACGCGTTTTAAATTTTATTGCCGAAATCGCTTTTTCTCGCCGAGATAAGCACGTTTTCTGAAATGCCGCTCTCCCGTCACTCTGGTTAAAGTGTTATGAAAAAAAAGGCTGTTGGGGGCTAGGGAGTATCGAGTTGATCATTATACATGAAGAAATAACCAATTTCATCGTTTGGTTTATGTTTTACACGCGTTTTAAATTTTATTGCCGAAATCGCTTTTTCTCGCCGAGATAAGCACGTTTTCTGAAATGCCGCTCTCCCGTCACTCTGGTTAAAGTGTTATGAAAAAAAAGGCTGTTGGGGGCTAGGGAGTATCGAGTTGATCATTATACATGAAGAAATAACCAATTTCATCGTTTGGTTTATGTTTTACACGCGTTTTAAATTTTATTGCCGAAATCGCTTTTTCTCGCCGAGATAAGCACGTTTTCTGAAATGCCGCTCTCCCGTCACTCTGGTTAAAGTGTTATGAAAAAAAAGGCTGTTGGGGGCTAGGGAGTATCGAGTTGATCATTATACATGAAGAAATAACCAATTTCATCGTTTGGTTTATGTTTTACACGCGTTTTAAATTTTATTGCCGAAATCGCTTTTTCTCGCCGAGATAAGCACGTTTTCTGAAATGCCGCTCTCCCGTCACTCTGGTTAAAGTGTTATGAAAAAAAAGGCTGTTGGGGGCTAGGGAGTATCGAGTTGATCATTATACATGAAGAAATAACCAATTTCATCGTTTGGTTTATGTTTTACACGCGTTTTAAATTTTATTGCCGAAATCGCTTTTTCTCGCCGAGATAAGCACGTTTTCTGAAATGCCGCTCTCCCGTCACTCTGGTTAAAGTGTTATGAAAAAAAAGGCTGTTGGGGGCTAGGGAGTATCGAGTTGATCATTATACATGAAGAAATAACCAATTTCATCGTTTGGTTTATGTTTTACACGCGTTTTAAATTTTATTGCCGAAATCGCTTTTTCTCGCCGAGATAAGCACGTTTTCTGAAATGCCGCTCTCCCGTCACTCTGGTTAAAGTGTTATGAAAAAAAAGGCTGTTGGGGGCTCGGGAGTATCGAGTTGATCATTATACATGAAGAAATAACCAATTTCATCGTTTGGTTTATGTTTTACACGCGTTTTAAATTTTATTGCCGAAATCGCTTTTTCTCGCCGAGATAAGCACGTTTTCTGAAATGCCGCTCTCCCGTCACTCTGGTTAAAGTGTTATGAAAAAAAAGGCTGTTGGGGGCTCGGGAGTATCGAGTTGATCATTATACATGAAGAAATAACCAATTTCATCGTTTGGTTTATGTTTTACACGCGTTTTAAATTTTATTGCCGAAATCGCTTTTTCTCGCCGAGATAAGCACGTTTTCTGAAATGCCGCTCTCCCGTCACTCTGGTTAAAGTGTTATGAAAAAAAAGGCTGTTGGGGGCTAGGGAGTATCGAGTTGATCATTATACATGAAGAAATAACCAATTTCATCGTTTGGTTTATGTTTTACACGCGTTTTAAATTTTATTGCCGAAATCGCTTTTTCTCGCCGAGATAAGCACGTTTTCTGAAATGCCGCTCTCCCGTCACTCTGGTTAAAGTGTTATGAAAAAAAAGGCTGTTGGGGGCTAGGGAGTATCGAGTTGATCATTATACATGAAGAAATAACCAATTTCATCGTTTGGTTTATGTTTTACACGCGTTTTAAATTTTATTGCCGAAATCGCTTTTTCTCGCCGAGATAAGCACGTTTTCTGAAATGCCGCTCTCCCGTCACTCTGGTTAAAGTGTTATGAAAAAAAAGGCTGTTGGGGGCTAGGGAGTATCGAGTTGATCATTATACATGAAGAAATAACCAATTTCATCGTTTGGTTTATGTTTTACACGCGTTTTAAATTTTATTGCCGAAATCGCTTTTTCTCGCCGAGATAAGCACGTTTTCTGAAATGCCGCTCTCCCGTCACTCTGGTTAAAGTGTTATGAAAAAAAAGGCTGTTGGGGGCTAGGGAGTATCGAGTTGATCATTATACATGAAGAAATAACCAATTTCATCGTTTGGTTTATGTTTTACACGCGTTTTAAATTTTATTGCCGAAATCGCTTTTTCTCGCCGAGATAAGCACGTTTTCTGAAATGCCGCTCTCCCGTCACTCTGGTTAAAGTGTTATGAAAAAAAAGGCTGTTGGGGGCTAGGGAGTATCGAGTTGATCATTATACATGAAGAAATAACCAATTTCATCGTTTGGTTTATGTTTTACACGCGTTTTAAATTTTATTGCCGAAATCGCTTTTTCTCGCCGAGATAAGCACGTTTTCTGAAATGCCGCTCTCCCGTCCCTCTGGTTAAAGTGTTATGAAAAAAAAGGCTTTTGGGGGCTAGGGAGTATCGAGTTGATCATTATACATGAAGAAATAACCAATTTCATCGTTTGGTTTATGTTTTACACGCGTTTTAAATTTTATTGCCGAAATCGCTTTTTCTCGCCGAGATAAGCACGTTTTCTGAAATGCCGCTCTCCCGTCACTCTGGTTAAAGTGTTATGAAAAAAAAGGCTGTTGGGGGCTAGGGAGTATCGAGTTGATCATTATACATGAAGAAATAACCAATTTCATCGTTTGGTTTATGTTTTACACGCGTTTTAAATTTTATTGCCGAAATCGCTTTTTCTCGCCGAGATAAGCACGTTTTCTGAAATGCCGCTCTCCCGTCCCTCTGGTTAAAGTGTTATGAAAAAAAAGGCTTTTGGGGGCTAGGGAGTATCGAGTTGATCATTATACATGAAGAAATAACCAATTTCATCGTTTGGTTTATGTTTTACACGCGTTTTAAATTTTATTGCCGAAATCGCTTTTTCTCGCCGAGATAAGCACGTTTTCTGAAATGCCGCTCTCCCGTCACTCTGGTTAAAGTGTTATGAAAAAAAAGGCTGTTGGGGGCTAGGGAGTATCGAGTTGATCATTATACATGAAGAAATAACCAATTTCATCGTTTGATTTATGTTTTACAAGCGTTTTAAATTTTATTGCCGAAATCGCTTTTTCTCGCCGAGATAAGCACGTTTTCTGAAATGCCGCTCTCCCGTCCCTCTGGTTAAAGTGTTATGAAAAAAAAGGCTGTTGGGGGCTAGGGAGTATCGAGTTGATCATTATACATGAAGAAATAACCAATTTCATCGTTTGGTTTATGTTTTACACGCGTTTTAAATTTTATTGCCGAAATCGCTTTTTCTCGCCGAGATAAGCACGTTTTCTGAAATGCCGCTCTCCCGTCACTCTGGTTAAAGTGTTATGAAAAAAAAGGCTGTTGGGGGCTAGGGAGTATCGAGTTGATCATTATACATGAAGAAATAACCAATTTCATCGTTTGGTTTATGTTTTACACGCGTTTTAAATTTTATTGCCGAAATCGCTTTTTCTCGCCGAGATAAGCACGTTTTCTGAAATGCCGCTCTCCCGTCACTCTGGTTAAAGTGTTATGAAAAAAAAGGCTGTTGGGGGCTAGGGAGTATCGAGTTGATCATTATACATAAAGAAATAACCAATTTCATCGTTTGGTTTATGTTTTACACGCGTTTTAAATTTTATTGCCGAAATCGCTTTTTCTCGCCGAGATAAGCACGTTTTCTGAAATGCCGCTCTCCCGTCACTCTGGTTAAAGTGTTATGAAAAAAAAGGCTGTTGGGGGCTAGGGAGTATCGAGTTGATCATTATACATGAAGAAATAACCAATTTCATCGTTTGGTTTATGTTTTACACGCGTTTTAAATTTTATTGCCGAAATCGCTTTTTCTCGCCGAGATAAGCACGTTTTCTGAAATGCCGCTCTCCCGTCACTCTGGTTAAAGTGTTATGAAAAAAAAGGCTGTTGGGGGCTAGGGAGTATCGAGTTGATCATTATACATGAAGAAATAACCAATTTCATCGTTTGGTTTATGTTTTACACGCGTTTTAAATTTTATTGCCGAAATCGCTTTTTCTCGCCGAGATAAGCACGTTTTCTGAAATGCCGCTCTCCCGTCACTCTGGTTAAAGTGTTATGAAAAAAAAGGCTGTTGGGGGCTAGGGAGTATCGAGTTGATCATTATACATGAAGAAATAACCAATTTCATCGTTTGGTTTATGTTTTACACGCGTTTTAAATTTTATTGCCGAAATCGCTTTTTCTCGCCGAGATAAGCACGTTTTCTGAAATGCCGCTCTCCCGTCACTCTGGTTAAAGTGTTATGAAAAAAAAGGCTGTTGGGGGCTAGGGAGTATCGAGTTGATCATTATACATGAAGAAATAACCAATTTCATCGTTTGGTTTATGTTTTACACGCGTTTTAAATTTTATTGCCGAAATCGCTTTTTCTCGCCGAGATAAGCACGTTTTCTGAAATGCCGCTCTCCCGTCACTCTGGTTAAAGTGTTATGAAAAAAAAGGCTGTTGGGGGCTAGGGAGTATCGAGTTGATCATTATACATGAAGAAATAACCAATTTCATCGTTTGGTTTATGTTTTACACGATGCTGAGCTCCAGCTGGAAGTGTAAAAAGAACCGGGCTGGTTAAAAAAAGAACCGGGCGACCCGGTAAAATTGCTTAGCCGGGGCTCTGGAAGCCTAACACGGCGTGATCTTGTCCAAAAAGCCGCTGCTGAGCTCCAGCTGGAAGTGTAAAAAGAACCGGGCTGGTTAAAAAAAAAGAACCGGGCGACCCGGTAAAATTGCTTAGCCGGGGCTCTGGAAGCCTAACACGGCGTGATCTTGTCCAAAAAGCCGCTGCTGAGCTCCAGCTGGAAGTGTAAAAAGAACCGGGCTGGTTAAAAAAAAGAACCGGGCGGCCCGGTAAAATTGCTTAGCCGGGGCTCTGGAAGCCTAACCCGGCGTGATACTGTGCAAAAAGCCGCTGCTGAGCTCCAGCTGGAAGTGTAAAAAAAAAACGGGCTGGTTAAAAAAAAGAACCGGGCGACCCTGTAAAATTGCTTAGCCGGGGCTCTGGAAGCCTAACACGGCGTGATCTTGTCCAAAAACCCGCTGCTGAGCTCCAGCTGGAAGTGTAAAAAGAACCGGGCTGGTTAAAAAAAAGAACCGGGCGGGCCGGTAAAATTGCTTAGCCGGGGCTCTGGAAGCCTAACACGGCGTGATCTTGTCCAAAAAGCCGCTCGTGAGCTCCAGCTGGAAGTGTAAAAAGAACCGGGCTGGTTCAAAAATAGAACCGGGCGGCCCGGTAGAATTGCTTAGCCGAGGTCCTGGAAGCCTAACCCGGCGTGATCTTAGGCAAAAAGCCGCTGCTGAGCTCCAGCTGGAAGTGTAAAAAGAACCGGGCTGGTTCAAAAAAAGAACCGGGCGGCCCGGTAAAATTGCTTAGCCGGGGTCCTGGAAGCCTAACGCGGCGTGATCTTGCCCGAAAGTCGGCCTCTATACTTCCATATTAGGTACCAGGCGCTCAGAGCCAACTTGGCAAAAATTTTCTAAGTGCCCACGGCTCTGCAGGGATTGTGCGTCCGACCCGCGCCGGTTCTCCAGCCGGCCTAAAATAACGCAAAACCAGCCTCTCCCCCTGGAGCTCACAGCCAAAGGCGAAACTTTTCTAAGTGCCTACGGCTCTGCGGGCTTTTGAGTCCGCCCCGCGCCGGTTCGTCGGTCGGCCTCAAAAAGCGAAAAATCAGCCTCTCTCCCTGGAGCTCGACTCGAGTTGATCATTATACATGAAGAAATAACCAATTTCATCGTTTGGTTTATGTTTTACACGCGTTTTAAATTTTATTGCCGAAATCGCTTTTTCTCGCCGAGATAAGCACGTTTTCTGAAATGCCGCTCTCCCGTCACTCTGGTTAAAGTGTTATGAAAAAAAAGGCTGTTGGGGGCTAGGGAGTATCGAGTTGATCATTATACATAAAGAAATAACCAATTTCATCGTTTGGTTTATGTTTTACACGCGTTTTAAATTTTATTGCCGAAATCGCTTTTTCTCGCCGAGATAAGCACGTTTTCTGAAATGCCGCTCTCCCGTCACTCTGGTTAAAGTGTTATGAAAAAAAAGGCTGTTGGGGGCTAGGGAGTATCGAGTTGATCATTATACATGAAGAAATAACCAATTTCATCGTTTGGTTTATGTTTTACACGCGTTTTAAATTTTATTGCCGAAATCGCTTTTTCTCGCCGAGATAAGCACGTTTTCTGAAATGCCGCTCTCCCGTCACTCTGGTTAAAGTGTTATGAAAAAAAAGGCTGTTGGGGGCTAGGGAGTATCGAGTTGATCATTATACATGAAGAAATAACCAATTTCATCGTTTGGTTTATGTTTTACACGCGTTTTAAATTTTATTGCCGAAATCGCTTTTTCTCGCCGAGATAAGCACGTTTTCTGAAATGCCGCTCTCCCGTCACTCTGGTTAAAGTGTTATGAAAAAAAAGGCTGTTGGGGGCTAGGGAGTATCGAGTTGATCATTATACATGAAGAAATAACCAATTTCATCGTTTGGTTTATGTTTTACACGCGTTTTAAATTTTATTGCCGAAATCGCTTTTTCTCGCCGAGATAAGCACGTTTTCTGAAATGCCGCTCTCCCGTCACTCTGGTTAAAGTGTTATGAAAAAAAAGGCTGTTGGGGGCTAGGGAGTATCGAGTTGATCATTATACATGAAGAAATAACCAATTTCATCGTTTGGTTTATGTTTTACACGCGTTTTAAATTTTATTGCCGAAATCGCTTTTTCTCGCCGAGATAAGCACGTTTTCTGAAATGCCGCTCTCCCGTCACTCTGGTTAAAGTGTTATGAAAAAAAAGGCTGTTGGGGGCTAGGGAGTATCGAGTTGATCATTATACATGAAGAAATAACCAATTTCATCGTTTGGTTTATGTTTTACACGCGTTTTAAATTTTATTGCCGAAATCGCTTTTTCTCGCCGAGATAAGCACGTTTTCTGAAATGCCGCTCTCCCGTCACTCTGGTTAAAGTGTTATGAAAAAAAAGGCTGTTGGGGGCTAGGGAGTATCGAGTTGATCATTATACATGAAGAAATAACCAATTTCATCGTTTGGTTTATGTTTTACACGCGTTTTAAATTTTATTGCCGAAATCGCTTTTTCTCGCCGAGATAAGCACGTTTTCTGAAATGCCGCTCTCCCGTCACTCTGGTTAAAGTGTTATGAAAAAAAAGGCTGTTTGGGGCTAGGGAGTATCGAGTTGATCATTATACATGAAGAAATAACCAATTTCATCGTTTGGTTTATGTTTTACACGCGTTTTAAATTTTATTGCCGAAATCGCTTTTTCTCGCCGAGATAAGCACGTTTTCTGAAATGCCGCTCTCCCGTCACTCTGGTTAAAGTGTTATGAAAAAAAAGGCTGTTGGGGGCTAGGGAGTATCGAGTTGATCATTATACATGAAGAAATAACCAATTTCATCGTTTGGTTTATGTTTTACACGCGTTTTAAATTTTATTGCCGAAATCGCTTTTTCTCGCCGAGATAAGCACGTTTTCTGAAATGCCGCTCTCCCGTCACTCTGGTTAAAGTGTTATGAAAAAAAAGGCTGTTGGGGGCTAGGGAGTATCGAGTTGATCATTATACATGAAGAAATAACCAATTTCATCGTTTGGTTTATGTTTTACACGCGTTTTAAATTTTATTGCCGAAATCGCTTTTTCTCGCCGAGATAAGCACGTTTTCTGAAATGCCGCTCTCCCGTCACTCTGGTTAAAGTGTTATGAAAAAAAAGGCTGTTGGGGGCTAGGGAGTATCGAGTTGATCATTATACATGAAGAAATAACCAATTTCATCGTTTGGTTTATGTTTTACACGCGTTTTAAATTTTATTGCCGAAATCGCTTTTTCTCGCCGAGATAAGCACGTTTTCTGAAATGCCGCTCTCCCGTCCCTCTGGTTAAAGTGTTATGAAAAAAAAGGCTGTTGGGGGCTAGGGAGTATCGAGTTGATCATTATACATGAAGAAATAACCAATTTCATCGTTTGGTTTATGTTTTACACGCGTTTTAAATTTTATTGCCGAAATCGCTTTTTCTCGCCGAGATAAGCACGTTTTCTGAAATGCCGCTCTCCCGTCACTCTGGTTAAAGTGTTATGAAAAAAAAGGCTGTTGGGGGCTAGGGAGTATCGAGTTGATCATTATACATGAAGAAATAACCAATTTCATCGTTTGGTTTATGTTTTACACGCGTTTTAAATTTTATTGCCGAAATCGCTTTTTCTCGCCGAGATAAGCACGTTTTCTGAAATGCCGCTCTCCCGTCACTCTGGTTAAAGTGTTATGAAAAAAAAGGCTGTTGGGGGCTAGGGAGTATCGAGTTGATCATTATACATGAAGAAATAACCAATTTCATCGTTTGGTTTATGTTTTACACGCGTTTTAAATTTTATTGCCGAAATCGCTTTTTCTCGCCGAGATAAGCACGTTTTCTGAAATGCCGCTCTCCCGTCACTCTGGTTAAAGTGTTATGAAAAAAAAGGCTGTTGGGGGCTAGGGAGTATCGAGTTGATCATTATACATGAAGAAATAACCAATTTCATCGTTTGGTTTATGTTTTACACGCGTTTTAAATTTTATTGCCGAAATCGCTTTTTCTCGCCGAGATAAGCACGTTTTCTGAAATGCCGCTCTCCCGTCACTCTGGTTAAAGTGTTATGAAAAAAAAGGCTGTTGGGGGCTAGGGAGTATCGAGTTGATCATTATACATGAAGAAATAACCAATTTCATCGTTTGGTTTATGTTTTACACGATGCTGAGCTCCAGCTGGAAGTGTAAAAAGAACCGGGCTGGTTAAAAAAAGAACCGGGCGACCCGGTAAAATTGCTTAGCCGGGGCTCTGGAAGCCTAACACGGCGTGATCTTGTCCAAAAAGCCGCTGCTGAGCTCCAGCTGGAAGTGTAAAAAGAACCGGGCTGGTTAAAAAAAAAAGAACCGGGCGACCCGGTAAAATTGCTTAGCCGGGGCTCTGGAAGCCTAACACGGCGTGATCTTGTCCAAAAAGCCGCTGCTGAGCTCCAGCTGGAAGTGTAAAAAGAACCGGGCTGGTTAAAAAAAAGAACCGGGCGGCCCGGTAAAATTGCTTAGCCGGGGCTCTGGAAGCCTAACCCGGCGTGATACTGTGCAAAAAGCCGCTGCTGAGCTCCAGCTGGAAGTGTAAAAAAAACCGGGCTGGTTAAAAAAAAGAACCGGGCGACCCTGTAAAATTGCTTAGCCGGGGCTCTGGAAGCCTAACACGGCGTGATCTTGTCCAAAAACCCGCTGCTGAGCTCCAGCTGGAAGTGTAAAAAGAACCGGGCTGGTTAAAAAAAAGAACCGGGCGGGCCGGTAAAATTGCCTAGCCGGGGCTCTGGAAGCCTAACACGGCGTGATCTTGTCCAAAAAGCCGCTCGTGAGCTCCAGCTGGAAGTGTAAAAAGAACCGGGCTGGTTCAAAAAAAGAACCGGGCGGCCCGGTAGAATTGCTTAGCCGAGGTCCTGGAAGCCTAACCCGGCGTGATCTTAGGCAGAAAGCCGCTGCTGAGCTCCAGCTGGAAGTGTAAAAAGAACCGGGCTGGTTCAAAAAAAGAACCGGGCGGCCCGGTAAAATTGCTTAGCCGGGGTCCTGGAAGCCTAACGCGGCGTGATCTTGCCCGAAAGTCGGCCTCTATACTTCCATATTAGGTACCAGGCGCTCAGAGCCAACTTGGCAAAAATTTTCTAAGTGCCCACGGCTCTGCGGGGATTGTGCGTCCGACCCGCGCCGGTTCTCCAGCCGGCCTAAAATAACGCAAAACCAGCCTCTCCCCCTGGAGCTCACAGCCAAAGGCGAAACTTTTCTAAGTGCCTACGGCTCTGCGGGCTTTTGAGTCCGCCCCGCGCCGGTTCGTCGGTCGGCCTCAAAAAGCGAAAAATCAGCCTCTCTCCATGGAGCTCGACTCGAGTTGATCATTATACATGAAGAAATAACCAATTTCATCGTTTGGTTTATGTTTTACACGCGTTTTAAATTTTATTGCCGAAATCGCTTTTTCTCGCCGAGATAAGCACGTTTTCTGAAATGCCGCTCTCCCGTCACTCTGGTTAAAGTGTTATGAAAAAAAAGGCTGTTGGGGGCTAGGGAGTATCGAGTTGATCATTATACATAAAGAAATAACCAATTTCATCGTTTGGTTTATGTTTTACACGCGTTTTAAATTTTATTGCCGAAATCGCTTTTTCTCGCCGAGATAAGCACGTTTTCTGAAATGCCGCTCTCCCGTCACTCTGGTTAAAGTGTTATGAAAAAAAAGGCTGTTGGGGGCTACGGAGTATCGAGTTGATCATTATACATGAAGAAATAACCAATTTCATCGTTTGGTTTATGTTTTACACGCGTTTTAAATTTTATTGCCGAAATCGCTTTTTCTCGCCGAGATAAGCACGTTTTCTGAAATGCCGCTCTCCCATCACTCTGGTTAAAGTGTTATGAAAAAAAAGGCTGTTGGGGGCTAGGGAGTATCGAGTTGATCGTTATACATGAAGAAATAACCAATTTCATCGTTTGGTTTATGTTTTACACGCGTTTTAAATTTTATTGCCGAAATCGCTTTTTCTCGCCGAGATAAGCACGTTTTCTGAAATGCCGCTCTCCCGTCACTCTGGTTAAAGTGTTATGAAAAAAAAGGCTGTTGGGGGCTAGGGAGTATCGAGTTGATCGTTATACATGAAGAAATAACCAATTTCATCGTTTGGTTTATGTTTTACACGCGTTTTAAATTTTATTGCCGAAATCGCTTTTTCTCGCCGAGATAAGCACGTTTTCTGAAATGCCGCTCTCCCGTCACTCTGGTTAAAGTGTTATGAAAAAAAAGGCTGTTGGGGGCTAGGGAGTATCGAGTTGATCATTATACATGAAGAAATAACCAATTTCATCGTTTGGTTTATGTTTTACACGCGTTTTAAATTTTATTGCCGAAATCGCTTTTTCTCGCCGAGATAAGCACGTTTTCTGAAATGCCGCTCTCCCGTCACTCTGGTTAAAGTGTTATGAAAAAAAAGGCTGTTGGGGGCTAGGGAGTATCGAGTTGATCATTATACATGAAGAAATAACCAATTTCATCGTTTGGTTTATGTTTTACACGCGTTTTAAATTTTATTGCCGAAATCGCTTTTTCTCGCCGAGATAAGCACGTTTTCTGAAATGCCGCTCTCCCGTCACTCTGGTTAAAGTGTTATGAAAAAAAAGGCTGTTGGGGGCTAGGGAGTATCGAGTTGATCATTATACATGAAGAAATAACCAATTTCATCGTTTGGTTTATGTTTTACACGCGTTTTAAATTTTATTGCCGAAATCGCTTTTTCTCGCCGAGATAAGCACGTTTTCTGAAATGCCGCTCTCCCGTCACTCTGGTTAAAGTGTTATGAAAAAAAAGGCTGTTGGGGGCTAGGGAGTATCGAGTTGATCATTATACATGAAGAAATAACCAATTTCATCGTTTGGTTTATGTTTTACACGCGTTTTAAATTTTATTGCCGAAATCGCTTTTTCTCGCCGAGATAAGCACGTTTTCTGAAATGCCGCTCTCCCGTCACTCTGGTTAAAGTGTTATGAAAAAAAAGGCTGTTGGGGGCTAGGGAGTATCGAGTTGATCATTATACATGAAGAAATAACCAATTTCATCGTTTGGTTTATGTTTTACACGCGTTTTAAATTTTATTGCCGAAATCGCTTTTTCTCGCCGAGATAAGCACGTTTTCTGAAATGCCGCTCTCCCGTCACTCTGGTTAAAGTGTTATGAAAAAAAAGGCTGTTGGGGGCTAGGGAGTATCGAGTTGATCATTATACATGAAGAAATAACCAATTTCATCGTTTGGTTTATGTTTTACACGCGTTTTAAATTTTATTGCCGAAATCGCTTTTTCTCGCCGAGATAAGCACGTTTTCTGAAATGCCGCTCTCCCGTCACTCTGGTTAAAGTGTTATGAAAAAAAAGGCTGTTGGGGGCTAGGGAGTATCGAGTTGATCATTATACATGAAGAAATAACCAATTTCATCGTTTGGTTTATGTTTTACACGCGTTTTAAATTTTATTGCCGAAATCGCTTTTTCTCGCCGAGATAAGCACGTTTTCTGAAATGCCGCTCTCCCGTCACTCTGGTTAAAGTGTTATGAAAAAAAAGGCTGTTTGGGGCTAGGGAGTATCGAGTTGATCATTATACATGAAGAAATAACCAATTTCATCGTTTGGTTTATGTTTTACACGCGTTTTAAATTTTATTGCCGAAATCGCTTTTTCTCGCCGAGATAAGCACGTTTTCTGAAATGCCGCTCTCCCGTCACTCTGGTTAAAGTGTTATGAAAAAAAAGGCTGTTGGGGGCTAGGGAGTATCGAGTTGATCATTATACATGAAGAAATAACCAATTTCATCGTTTGGTTTATGTTTTACACGCGTTTTAAATTTTATTGCCGAAATCGCTTTTTCTCGCCGAGATAAGCACGTTTTCTGAAATGCCGCTCTCCCGTCACTCTGGTTAAAGTGTTATGAAAAAAAAGGCTGTTGGGGGCTAGGGAGTATCGAGTTGATCATTATACATGAAGAAATAACCAATTTCATCGTTTGGTTTATGTTTTACACGCGTTTTAAATTTTATTGCCGAAATCGCTTTTTCTCGCCGAGATAAGCACGTTTTCTGAAATGCCGCTCTCCCGTCACTCTGGTTAAAGTGTTATGAAAAAAAAGGCTGTTGGGGGCTAGGGAGTATCGAGTTGATCATTATACATGAAGAAATAACCAATTTCATCGTTTGGTTTATGTTTTACACGCGTTTTAAATTTTATTGCCGAAATCGCTTTTTCTCGCCGAGATAAGCACGTTTTCTGAAATGCCGCTCTCCCGTCCCTCTGGTTAAAGTGTTATGAAAAAAAAGGCTGTTGGGGGCTAGGGAGTATCGAGTTGATCATTATACATGAAGAAATAACCAATTTCATCGTTTGGTTTATGTTTTACACGCGTTTTAAATTTTATTGCCGAAATCGCTTTTTCTCGCCGAGATAAGCACGTTTTCTGAAATGCCGCTCTCCCGTCACTCTGGTTAAAGTGTTATGAAAAAAAAGGCTGTTGGGGGCTAGGGAGTATCGAGTTGATCATTATACATGAAGAAATAACCAATTTCATCGTTTGGTTTATGTTTTACACGCGTTTTAAATTTTATTGCCGAAATCGCTTTTTCTCGCCGAGATAAGCACGTTTTCTGAAATGCCGCTCTCCCGTCACTCTGGTTAAAGTGTTATGAAAAAAAAGGCTGTTGGGGGCTAGGGAGTATCGAGTTGATCATTATACATGAAGAAATAACCAATTTCCTCGTTTGGTTTATGTTTTACACGCGTTTTAAATTTTATTGCCGAAATCGCTTTTTCTCGCCGAGATAAGCACGTTTTCTGAAATGCCGCTCTCCCGTCACTCTGGTTAAAGTGTTATGAAAAAAAAGGCTGTTGGGGGCTAGGGAGTATCGAGTTGATCATTATACATGAAGAAATAACCAATTTCATCGTTTGGTTTATGTTTTACACGCGTTTTAAATTTTATTGCCGAAATCGCTTTTTCTCGCCGAGATAAGCACGTTTTCTGAAATGCCGCTCTCCCGTCACTCTGGTTAAAGTGTTATGAAAAAAAAGGCTGTTGGGGGCTAGGGAGTATCGAGTTGATCATTATACATGAAGAAATAACCAATTTCATCGTTTGGTTTATGTTTTACACGCGTTTTAAATTTTATTGCCGAAATCGCTTTTTCTCGCCGAGATAAGCACGTTTTCTGAAATGCCGCTCTCCCGTCACTCTGGTTAAAGTGTTATGAAAAAAAAGGCTGTTGGGGGCTAGGGAGTATCGAGTTGATCATTATACATGAAGAAATAACCAATTTCATCGTTTGGTTTATGTTTTACACGCGTTTTAAATTTTATTGCCGAAATCGCTTTTTCTCGCCGAGATAAGCACGTTTTCTGAAATGCCGCTCTCCCGTCCCTCTGGTTAAAGTGTTATGAAAAAAAAGGCTGTTGGGGGCTAGGGAGTATCGAGTTGATCATTATACATGAAGAAATAACCAATTTCATCGTTTGGTTTATGTTTTACACGCGTTTTAAATTTTATTGCCGAAATCGCTTTTTCTCGCCGAGATAAGCACGTTTTCTGAAATGCCGCTCTCCCGTCACTCTGGTTAAAGTGTTATGAAAAAAAAGGCTGTTGGGGGCTAGGGAGTATCGAGTTGATCATTATACATGAAGAAATAACCAATTTCATCGTTTGGTTTATGTTTTACACGCGTTTTAAATTTTATTGCCGAAATCGCTTTTTCTCGCCGAGATAAGCACGTTTTCTGAAATGCCGCTCTCCCGTCACTCTGGTTAAAGTGTTATGAAAAAAAAGGCTGTTGGGGGCTAGGGAGTATCGAGTTGATCATTATACATGAAGAAATAACCAATTTCATCGTTTGGTTTATGTTTTACACGCGTTTTAAATTTTATTGCCGAAATCGCTTTTTCTCGCCGAGATAAGCACGTTTTCTGAAATGCCGCTCTCCCGTCACTCTGGTTAAAGTGTTATGAAAAAAAAGGCTGTTGGGGGCTAGGGAGTATCGAGTTGATCATTATACATGAAGAAATAACCAATTTCATCGTTTGGTTTATGTTTTACACGCGTTTTAAATTTTATTGCCGAAATCGCTTTTTCTCGCCGAGATAAGCACGTTTTCTGAAATGCCGCTCTCCCGTCACTCTGGTTAAAGTGTTATGAAAAAAAAGGCTGTTGGGGGCTAGGGAGTATCGAGTTGATCATTATACATGAAGAAATAACCAATTTCATCGTTTGGTTTATGTTTTACACGCGTTTTAAATTTTATTGCCGAAATCGCTTTTTCTCGCCGAGATAAGCACGTTTTCTGAAATGCCGCTCTCCCGTCACTCTGGTTAAAGTGTTATGAAAAAAAAGGCTGTTGGGGGCTAGGGAGTATCGAGTTGATCATTATACATGAAGAAATAACCAATTTCATCGTTTGGTTTATGTTTTACACGCGTTTTAAATTTTATTGCCGAAATCGCTTTTTCTCGCCGAGATAAGCACGTTTTCTGAAATGCCGCTCTCCCGTCACTCTGGTTAAAGTGTTATGAAAAAAAAGGCTGTTGGGGGCTAGGGAGTATCGAGTTGATCATTATACATGAAAAAATAACCAATTTCATCGTTTCGTTTATGTTTTACACGCGTTTTAAATTTTATTGCCGAAATCGCTTTTTCTCGCCGAGATAAGCACGTTTTCTGAAATGCCGCTCTCCCGTCACTCTGGTTAAAGTGTTATGAAAAAAAAGGCTGTTGGGGGCTAGGGAGTATCGAGTTGATCATTATACATGAAGAAATAACCAATTTCATCGTTTGGTTTATGTTTTACACGCGTTTTAAATTTTATTGCCGAAATCGCTTTTTCTCGCCGAGATAAGCACGTTTTCTGAAATGCCGCTCTCCCGTCACTCTGGTTAAAGTGTTATGAAAAAAAAGGCTGTTGGGGGCTAGGGAGTATCGAGTTGATCATTATACATGAAGAAATAACCAATTTCATCGTTTGGTTTATGTTTTACACGCGTTTTAAATTTTATTGCCGAAATCGCTTTTTCTCGCCGAGATAAGCACGTTTTCTGAAATGCCGCTCTCCCGTCACTCTGGTTAAAGTGTTATGAAAAAAAAGGCTGTTGGGGGCTAGGGAGTATCGAGTTGATCATTATACATGAAGAAATAACCAATTTCATCGTTTGGTTTATGTTTTACACGCGTTTTAAATTTTATTGCCGAAATCGCTTTTTCTCGCCGAGATAAGCACGTTTTCTGAAATGCCGCTCTCCCGTCACTCTGGTTAAAGTGTTATGAAAAAAAAGGCTGTTGGGGGCTAGGGAGTATCGAGTTGATCATTATACATGAAGAAATAACCAATTTCATCGTTTGGTTTATGTTTTACACGCGTTTTAAATTTTATTGCCGAAATCGCTTTTTCTCGCCGAGATAAGCACGTTTTCTGAAATGCCGCTCTCCCGTCACTCTGGTTAAAGTGTTATGAAAAAAAAGGCTGTTGGGGGCTAGGGAGTATCGAGTTGATCATTATACATGAAGAAATAACCAATTTCATCGTTTGGTTTATGTTTTACACGATGCTCAGCTACAGCTGGAAGTGTAAAAAGAACCGGGCTGGTTAAAAAAAGAACCGGGCGACCCGGTAAAATTTCTTAGCCGGGGCTCTGGAAGCCTAACACGGCGTGATCTTGTCCAAAAAGCCGCTGCTGAGCTCCAGCTGGAAGTGTAAAAAGAACCGGGCTGGTTAAAAAAAAGAACCGGGCGACCCGGTAAAATTGCTTAGCCGGGGCTCTGGAAGCCTAACACGGCGTGATCTTGTCCAAAAAGCCGCTGCTGAGCTCCAGCTGGAAGTGTAAAAAGAACCGGGCTGGTTAAAAAAAAGAACCGGGCGGCCCGGTAAAATTGCTTAGCCGGGGCTCTGGAAGCCTAACCCGGCGTGATACTGTGCAAAAAGCCGCTGCTGAGCTCCAGCTGGAAGTGTAAAAAAAACCGGGCTGGTTAAAAAAAAGAACCGGGCGACCCTGTAAAATTGCTTAGCCGGGGCTCTGGAAGCCTAACACGGCGTGATCTTGTCCAAAAACCCGCTGCTGAGCTCCAGCTGGAAGTGTAAAAAGAACCGGGCTGGTTAAAAAAAAGAACCGGGCGGGCCGGTAAAATTGCTTAGCCGGGGCTTTGGAAGCCTAACACGGCGTGATCTTGTCCAAAAAGCCGCTCGTGAGCTCCAGCTGGAAGTGTAAAAAGAACCGGGCTGGTTCAAAAAAAGAACCGGGCGGCCCGGTAGAATTGCTTAGCCGAGGTCCTGGAAGCCTAACCCGGCGTGATCTTGCGCAAAAAGCCGCTGCTGAGCTCCAGCTGGAAGTGTAAAAAGAACCGGGCTGGTTCAAAAAAAGAACCGGGCGGCCCGGTAAAATTGCTTAGCCGGGGTCCTGGAAGCCTAACGCGGCGTGATCTTGCCCGAAAGTCGGCCTCTATACTTCCATATTAGGTACCAGGCGCTCAGAGCCAACTTGGCAAAAATTTTCTAAGTGCCCACGGCTCTGCGGGGATTGTGCGTCCGACCCGCGCCGGTTCTCCAGCCGGCCTAAAATAACGCAAAACCAGCCTCTCCCCCTGGAGCTCACAGCCAAAGGCGAAACTTTTCTAAGTGCCTACGGCTCTGCGGGCTTTTGAGTCCGCCCCGCGCCGGTTCGTCGGTCGGCCTCAAAAAGCGAAAAATCAGCCTCTCTCCCTGGAGCTCGACTCGAGTTGATCATTATACATGAAGAAATAACCAATTTCATCGTTTGGTTTATGTTTTACACGCGTTTTAAATTTTATTGCCGAAATCGCTTTTTCTCGCCGAGATAAGCACGTTTTCTGAAATGCCGCTCTCCCGTCACTCTGGTTAAAGTGTTATGAAAAAAAAGGCTGTTGGGGGCTAGGGAGTATCGAGTTGATCATTATACATGAAGAAATAACCAATTTCATCGTTTGGTTTATGTTTTACACGCGTTTTAAATTTTATTGCCGAAATCGCTTTTTCTCGCCGAGATAAGCACGTTTTCTGAAATGCCGCTCTCCCGTCACTCTGGTTAAAGTGTTATGAAAAAAAAGGCTGTTGGGGGCTAGGGAGTATCGAGTTGATCATTATACATGAAGAAATAACCAATTTCATCGTTTGGTTTATGTTTTACACGCGTTTTAAATTTTATTGCCGAAATCGCTTTTTCTCGCCGAGATAAGCACGTTTTCTGAAATGCCGCTCTCCCGTCACTCTGGTTAAAGTGTTATGAAAAAAAAGGCTGTTGGGGCTAGGGAGTATCGAGTTGATCATTATACATGAAGAAATAACCAATTTCATCGTTTGGTTTATGTTTTACACGCGTTTTAAATTTTATTGCCGAAATCGCTTTTTCTCGCCGAGATAAGCACGTTTTCTGAAATGCCGCTCTCCCGTCACTCTGGTTAAAGTGTTATGAAAAAAAGGCTGTTGGGGGCTAGGGGAGTATCGAGTTGATCATTATACATGAAGAAATAACCAATTTCATCGTTTGGTTTATGTTTTACACGCGGTTTAAATTTTATTGCCGAAATCGCTTTTTCTCGCCGAGATAAGCACGTTTTCTGAAATGCCGCTCTCCCGTCACTCTGGTTAAAGTGTTATGAAAAAAAAGGCTGTTGGGGGCTAGGGAGTATCGAGTTGATCATTATACATGAAGAAATAACCAATTTCATCGTTTGGTTTATGTTTTACACGCGTTTTAAATTTTATTGCCGAAATCGCTTTTTCTCGCCGAGATAAGCACGTTTTCTGAAATGCCGCTCTCCCGTCCCTTGGTTAAAGTGTTATGAAAAAAAAGGCTGTTGGGGCTAGGGAGTATCGAGTTGATCATTATACATGAAGAAATAACCAATTTCATCGTTTGGTTTATGTTTTACACGCGTTTTAAAATTTTATTGCCGAAATCGCTTTTTCTCGCCGAGATAAGCACGTTTTCTGAAATGCCGCTCTCCCGTCACTCTGGTTAAAGTGTTATGAAAAAAAAAGGCTTGTTGGGGGCTAGGGAGTATCGAGTTGATCATTATACATGAAGAAATAACCCAATTTCATCGTTTGGTTTATGTTTTACACGCGTTTTAAATTTTATTGCCGAAATCGCTTTTTCTCGCCGAGATAAGCACGTTTTCTGAAATGCCGCTCTCCCGTCACTCTGGTTAAAGTGTTATGAAAAAAAAGGCTGTTGGGGGCTAGGGAGTATCGAGTTGATCATTATACATGAAGAAATAACCAATTTCATCGTTTGGTTTATGTTTTACACGCGTTTTAAATTTTATTGCCGAAATCGCTTTTTCTCGCCGAGATAAGCACGTTTTCTGAAATGCCGCTCTCCCGTCACTCTGGTTAAAGTGTTATGAAAAAAAGGCTGTTGGGGGCTAGGGAGTATCGAGTTGATCATTATACATGAAGAAATAACCAATTTCATCGTTTGGTTTATGTTTTACACGCGTTTTAAATTTTATTGCCGAAATCGCTTTTTCTCGCCGAGATAAGCACGTTTTCTGAAATGCCGCTCTCCCGTCACTCTGGTTAAAGTGTTATGAAAAAAAAGGCTGTTGGGGGCTAGGGAGTATCGAGTTGATCATTATACATGAAGAAATAACCAATTTCATCGTTTGGTTTATGTTTTACACGCGTTTTAAATTTTATTGCCGAAATCGCTTTTCTCGCCGAGATAAGCACGTTTCTGAAATGCCGCTCTCCGTCACTCTGGTTAAAGTGTTATGAAAAAAAAGGCTGTTGGGGGCTAGGGAGTATCGAGTTGATCATTATACATGAAGAAATAACCAATTTCATCGTTTGGTTTATGTTTTACACGCGTTTTAAATTTTATTGCCGAAATCGCTTTTTCTCGCCGAGATAAGCACGTTTTCTGAAATGCCGCTCTCCGTCCCTCTGGTTAAAGTGTTATGAAAAAAAAGGCTGTTGGGGGCTAGGGAGTATCGAGTTGATCATTATACATGAAGAAATAACCAATTTCATCGTTTGGTTATGTTTTACACGCGTTTTAAATTTTATTGCCGAAATCGCTTTTTCTCGCCGAGATAAGCACGTTTTCTGAAATGCCGCTCTCCCGTCACTCTGGTTAAAGTGTTATGAAAAAAAAGGCTGTTGGGGGCTAGGGAGTATCGAGTTGATCATTATACATGAAGAAATAACCAATTTCATCGTTTGGTTTATGTTTTACACGCGTTTTAAATTTTTATTGCCGAAATCGCTTTTCTCGCCGAGATAAGCACGTTTTCTGAAATGCCGCTCTCCCGTCCCTCTGGTTAAAGTGTTATGAAAAAAAAGGCTGTTGGGGGCTAGGAGTATCGAGTTGATCATTATACATGAAGAAATAACCAATTTCATCGTTTGGTTTATGTTTTACACGCGTTTTAAATTTTATTGCCGAAATCGCTTTTTCTCGCCGAGATAAGCACGTTTTCTGAAATGCCGCTCTCCCGTCACTCTGGTTAAAGTGTTATGAAAAAAAAGGCTGTTGGGGGCTAGGGAGTATCGAGTGATCATTATACATGAAGAAATAACCAATTTCATCGTTTGGTTTATGTTTTACACGCGTTTTAAATTTTATTGCCGAAATCGCTTTTTCTCGCCGAGATAAGCACGTTTTCTGAAATGCCGCTCTCCCGTCCCTCTGGTTAAAGTGTTATGAAAAAAAAAGGCTGTTGGGGCTAGGAGTATCGAGTTGATCATTATACATGAAGAAATAACCAATTTCATCGTTTGGTTTATGTTTTACACGCGTTTTAAATTTTATTGCCGAAATCGCTTTTTCTCGCCGAGATAAGCACGTTTTCTGAAATGCCGCTCTCCCGTCCCTCTGGTTAAAGTGTTATGAAAAAAAAGGCTGTTGGGGCTAGGGAGTATCGAGTTGATCATTATACATGAAGAAATAACCAATTTCATCGTTTGGTTTATGTTTTACACGCGTTTTAAATTTTATTGCCGAAATCGCTTTTTTCTCGCCGAGATAAGCACGTTTTCTGAAATGCCGCTCTCCCGTCACTCTGGTTAAAGTGTTATGAAAAAAAAGGCTGTTGGGGGCTAGGGAGTATCGAGTTGATCATTATACATGAAGAAATAACCAATTTCATCGTTTGGTTTATGTTTTACACGCGTTTTAAATTTTATTGCCGAAATCGCTTTTTTCTCGCCGAGATAAGCACGTTTTCTGAAATGCCGCTCTCCCGTCACTCTGGTTAAAGTGTTATGAAAAAAAAGGCTGTTGGGGGCTAGGGAGTATCGAGTTGATCATTATACATGAAGAAATAACCAATTTCATCGTTTGGTTTATGTTTTACACGCGTTTTAAATTTTATTGCCGAAATCGCTTTTTCCTCGCCGAGATAAGCACGTTTTCTGAAAATGCCGCTCTCCCGTCACTCTGGTTAAAGTGTTATGAAAAAAAAGGCTGTTGGGGGCTAGGGAGTATCGAGTTGATCATTATACATGAAGAAATAACCAATTTCATCGTTGGTTTATGTTTTACACGCGTTTTAAATTTTATTGCCGAAATCGCTTTTTTCACGTGAGTAAGCACGTTTTCTGAAATGCCGCTCTCCCGTCACTCTGGTTAAAGTGTTATGAAAAAAAGGCTGTTGGGGGCTAGGGAGTATCGAGTTGATCATTATACATGAAGAAATAACCAATTTCATCGTTT